>NC_030813.1:113037838-113250707 GCF_001704415.2 Capra hircus
TCAACATCTGAAGGAGTAACTGAGCAAAAAGAAACCTGGAGTAAATAATAACCGTTCACATTTCCTCCTGACTCTCCGCAATACCTGTCTTAAACCATTTACATCCATTAAGATGTTTGCAAGTCCCAATCACCATATAAAGGAGGTATTACTGTTTCTTCTCATTATACAAATGCAAAACTGAGGCTCAGAGAGGTTAAGTAATTAGCCAAATATCACACAGCGACCAAACGGCAAAACCACAATACAAAACCAACCTGTATAGTTCCAGATCCTATAGTCTTAACCAGTATCTGAAACTATAAGCAAAGAATGATACTAATAGACCAAAGGCAAGGGTAGAAAGCTGTTTCGTCCTTCAGAAAAATTAGTGTTTCAGTCCTCGGGTTTTCTCTTTTCAATGTCAAGCTACTACTCATTTCTATATTTACTCTCTAGAGTCTCTGATTTTAACAAAAATCAGATCTCAGCCAGACTACCACTGAACATTTACACAGTGTGAATTACTGTAAGAACCATGGATTTATAAGATCACTTTCTCTGTGAAACCTAATAAAATGAGTGGCAAAAAAAAATATTAATTTGTAAAAGCTTCACAGTTCAGTTCACTACATGAAAACTGAAAAAGATGCTCAAGCTTTCACCACTTACTAAAGAGGTCCTAAAGCACTCCCCCTCTCTTTTTTTCAAGAGTTTAATTTAGGTGGTGGAGACAGTTTCTGGCTCCCTGAACTATGTTCCCCGCTCCCTGCTTAAATCCCTTTATCCCAATCCAAAGGGAGAGTGAACTGTGCCCAACCCCTCACTAAATTCAGATGGTGAAGTCTTAACCATCCCCTGCTCGCACTTCAGTAAAAGTGTCAGTCACTCAGTATTCGGAGAAGGCGACGGCACCCCACTCCAGTGCTCTTGCCTGGAAAATCCCACGGATGGAGGAGCCTGGTAGGCTGCAGTCCATGGGGTCGCTAAGTCGGATATGACTGAGCGACTTCACTTTCACCTTTCGTTTTCATGCATTGGAGAAGGAAATGGCAACCCACTCGAGTGTTCTTGCCTGGAGGATCCCAGGGACGGGGGAGCCTGGCGGGCTGCCATCTATGGGGTCACACAGAGTCGGACACGACTGAAGTGACTTAGCAAATCAGTATTATCCAAATTCTCCAGGCAAGAACACTGCAGTGGGTTGCCGTTCCCTTCGCCAGGGGATCTTCTCGATCCAGAGATTGAACGTGGGTCTCCTGCATTGCAGGTGGATTCTCTTTTTTTTTTTTTTTTTTAATTTTTCTTTTTGGATTCTCTACTATCTGAGACACCAGGGAAAAGCCCATATTAACGAGGTGAGAGTCCCGGGATGGGTCCCAGACACACACACACGAGACAAGCGGATGCCAGAGGATCATGGTCCTTGGCCAGCACGGCCGTGAGGACAATGCATGTGAAAAGACGAGGGGCGCTGCCCCGAAGAAGATGTGGGCCTAATAGGAAGCAAAGTCCACCCAACTGCAAACAGCCCTGGAGGGCAAAGGGCTCTAGTATTCCCCCTCCCATGGAAGCGCTCAGCACCCCAGCGAGCGAGCAAGTGTGAGCATTCCCATTTCACAGACGGGGAAACAGGCTCACCAGGCGTCCCGTCCAGGGCGGCCCTGGCCCCCGCCAAGGTCAGGAGGCCTCCTTCCTTGAGGTGCTTGGTGGCCAGGTGGCTGGAGATGGTGGATGTCCACACGCTCTGCTTCCACATCAGGTCACAGTTTTTAAAGAGCGCTGAGCAAACAGACACACGAGGTCAGCATTCACAGGGAAGAAACTGAAGGGTGAGCTTGACCCCCAGCACCCGCCACTCCAGGAAACCCCCATGGCCACTCTGGGTCTGCAGGGAGATCTCACACACACACACAGCCCACGGCTTGTGCTCAGAGATGCAGGTTCAAGTCCAGGTCACGTGACCAGCCAAGGCTCAGCCTCCTCACCTGTAAACTGGTCAGTGTTAGTCGCTCAGTCGTGTCTGACTCTGCGACCCCACCCGGCTCCTCTGTCCATGGGATTCTCCAGGCAAGAATACTGGAGTGGGGTGCCATTTCCTTCTCCAGGGGATCTTCCCGACCCAGGGATCAAACCCAGGTCTGCTGCATTGCAGGCAGACGCTTTACCGTCTGAGCCACCGGGGAAGCCAAACTGGTAAACATCCACCAACAAACGAGGGCTGTTGACAGACAGGTGGGACTGGCTTTAATTCAAACACTGCCCTGCTTTATAAATGGCATTAGGGGACTTCCCTGGTGGTCCAGTGGTTAGAACTCCATGCTCTCACAGCCAAGGGTCTGGGTTCGATCACTGGTCGCGGAACTAAGATCCCTGCAAGCCACGTGGCGTGGCCAAAAAAATAATTTTAAAAATTTCAAATATAAATAAAAGACTTCAGATCTTTAATTAGAACCTATATGTCTAAGTCAAGTTTTATCTGTGATAAAAGATCTCAGGGACTATGGCAACATAAAGAGGGCTTTCACGGAGTGACAGTGTTTCATGGCTGAAAGTTTAATGCCAACTTTGAAGACTCTTTAAAAGAAAGCTGAAATAGCAACTACCTCGCATTTGTTTTAACCCTCTGGCCTCGCCAGAGACGTGAGGAGGAGCAACTGGTAAGGGAGGTCACATCACCAGCTAAACGACCCTCCCCTTCCCTGCTCACAGGAGACACGGAACCCAGTGCCCCCGTGACCCTGAGACAGAGCCCCCCTGATACAGAAGGAGGGTCTGCAGTGGGTGATGACCAAGGCGCTGCATTTCCCTGTTAAGAAGAACTAGAGGAAAAAGGGCGGACCCGCAATGATCACTTCCTGTTCCCCAAATACGCAAAAGGCTGTCAGGTGCTCTGCCAAGCTGATCCCCGACAAACTGACAATTTCACATTTAGGTGTGGTTCGCAGAGAAGGAAAAGGAAATGGCCACCCATGCAGTATTCTTGCCTGGAGAATCCCACGGACAGAGGAGGCTGGTGGGCTGCAGTCCATGGGGTCGCCAAGAGTCAGACACGACTGCGCGCACACACACACGCGTGTGCACACAGAAAATCAATTCCTTTCTAAATCACTTTGGCTGATAAATGTAGAAGGAATGACGGAACTGGAAAACTACCATTTTCCAAGCCCCAGTGGAATGACTGATGCAGGTAGATCATCAATGGATGTTTACAACCACTAGTTTGGGGGAATTTGGGTTTCTCAAGGTGTTTGGGAACAGGATACTCATACATGCTGCCAAAGCACCATCTCATGGGTCACTTACTAATTGCAAATAGAAAAATGGACTTTACGACTGAGATCTATCTCCTTAAGCCTGAGCCAGCATCAAAGTTGGCATCACACTGGATGGACGGTAGAGCAGGCCGTGGGATATGGTGAGGACTCATAGGGGTGCAGAGTGAGGTCCACATCACTCAGGAAGCATCCTCACCTCCGGAGTATTTAACCTGAATCTAAGCAAGTCTCCAGACCTACCTTCCAGTTCACAGCAAACACCAGGGGCAGAGGAACAAGGTAAATGATACCTTAAAGAAACAGTCTGACACATTTAGGGTGGGGGACATTCTACATGGAAACTGCCTTGGACCTGCCAAGCCTATCACAGGAAAGAAAAAAAGATTCTAGATTAAGAGACTCAAACAATGATACAATGCAGCACACAAACCCTGATTAGAATAAATCTAGGGAAACAGCTATGGAGTAGACTGAGGTAACTGGAACATGGGCTGATACGATCAATCCTACAGAATCACTGGTAACTTTCTTAGGTATGAGAAGAGCATTACACTAATGTGAGAGAACAGCCTAATCCTTGGAGACACATACTGAAATACAGTCAAGTGTCAAAGCACTTTCAAATGATTAACAACAGCAGCAAAAATACACCCACAGAGGACACGCATGCGAGAAAGCACGAGAATGCAAGTACGGCAAACATTAACAAGGACTGAACGGTTCCTTCATCTTTTCTGTATATTGGAAAATGTTCACGATAAAAAGATAGCAAATTAACTCACAGCCTCAACAAAAGCTCAGTTGTGAACTTCTGAATGCTCTCTCCGTTCCATTCACTTTCCCAGTTGCCAGTGAGGAGCCCTGAAAGGCTGCAGGGGGGACCATGCTGACTTCATCCTGTCTCTTTTTTAATCTCAAGGCCCCTCTGCCCTAGCTCCTCTGAGCATCTGTGCATGCTGAGTCACTTCAGTCGTGTCTGACTCTTCGCCCCCTATGGACTGTACCCACCAGGCTCCTCTGTCCATGGGATTCTCCAGGCAGGCATGCTGGAGTGGGTTGCCATGCCCTTCTCCAGGGGATCTTTGTGGCCCAGGGATGGAACCCAAGCCTCCCGTGGCTCTTGCACTGCAGGTGGATTCCTTACTGCTGAGCCACCAGGGAAGCCCCCTGACCTCCTTTATGGGAGGTTTTTTTTTCCTCTGTAAAACGGGGTGTTGATCCCCACCTTAGAGCGACTAAAAGGGTTCAGGGCAGCAGAGAGGAAAGCATCCAGCCTGACATATAGCACAGGCCCGGCCTGTGCACCTGGACAAACAGCAGAGCAGGTGAAAGATTAACTCAGAAAAGGACTCACACTTGGACTTGGCATTGCCCCCAGCCCATCCTCCAGCCACGCAAAGGATCGCGTCCACCTTCTCTGTACCCAGGAGTTTCCCCACCTCAGCTGTCACCTGAAACAGAAGGGCCAGAAAAGAGGCACAGATTGTCAGGTAAACCTCGACAGGCTGACGCCTGACGTTGCTATAGTCACCTCCATTGAGCTTTCACTTTTTCGTAAGTCAGTTTACAGTACCTGGCAATTAACACTTTGAAAATCAGATGCAGGACCAATTTACAATGAACATTTTGGACAGTAAAGCCTGACTGCATCTCAGTGTGATTTTCATAAAGCAACCTAGAGTCTTCTGAATATTCTAAAGGGTGGAGACGTACACATTCCTGGGATAAAACAATAAACAAAGTAGGAAATGTTTAAAAAAAAAATCACAAACAAATTCATGAAGCGTTCCACATTTTTTTAAAAAAATCGCCTAGGATTTCACTGCCTATAGCTAGATTTCTGGTTATTTCTTTCCAGAATTTCTTTGCCCATCACAGAATTATAATCTGAAATAATCAATTCTACTCTCCCTCCAACACAAACACCCCATTAACTGTAACTCCAAAAAAAAAAAACCAAAGCCAAAGAGAAATTTTTTCCTTTAAAAAGAAAAAAGCAATAAAAAATAATTAATGGCAAAATGTTGGTAAGCAATGAATACATGGGGGTTCATTTTAATTTTCTACTTCTATTTGATTAAAATGTTTAAAGTGTTAAAAACATACACATGTCTTTTGTTATAGTTTATTAAAACAAAAATCTGAGTAGACACACAACCCTGGCCATCATCCATGAATCTTTTCCATATTTTCCTGGAATGGCTGAATGGATCATAGCCTGTCAACAGCTTTGTTAAGATCAAGCTTCTAAAGAAGCAGCTTAACACAGGCGTGGAACTCTCCCAGCAGTAACATTTCAGTCTCTGACGGCTTTCCCTAACAATTTCTGAGCCTCAAATCACTCTTTCAGGGGAACTGCCTGGCGGTCCGATGGTTAGGACTCCACCCTTCCACTGCCGGGGGCATGAGTTCCTTCCCTGGTTTGCCAACTAGGATCCTGCAAGCCACGGGGCATGGCCAGAAATAAATCAATTATTCTTTCATAGAGACCGATTTGGCAATGGAAACCAATCTTTCCTCTCCTCTACATTCTATACCAAAATCTTTCAATTTAAGTAGATCCCTGACCGTCCCTTAGCAAGGACTTGACGTAACCCTGGTCCAGCTTGTGAGATCTTCCTCCTGTTACCCAGTTCCCTGGCTGCCTCGCCTTCATTTCTAAGCCACATCCCATTGCCGACAGCGAGATCTCATCCGCCAGAAGCTGCGTCATCTCCCCGACCTCTTACCCGCACACAATCTGCGCTCTACCTTTTAGGGAAGCACGGAGCCCACAGCAACAACGCTCCTGCTTGATTTGTCTTTTTTTTTTTTTTTTAACCACCTCTGTGTTCTATTTTTATAATAAAATTAAAATGAGGCATTTTAAAATTCCTTGCCCTTAAATTCTTCCTTCTGCCTATCCAACTATCTTCTATAGGTTGAGTTTTTTTTCTCACTTCTTCATCTTCTGTCACTAGTGAATTTTCAGCCTAAGGGAGCCAATTTAAATATGCCTGTGTGTGTGCTCACTCAGCCGTGTCCAACGCATTGTGACCCTATGGACTGTAGCCCGCCAGGCTCCTCTGCCCATGGGATTCTCTAGGCAAGAACACGGGAGTGGGCTGCCATGCCCTCCTCCAGCGAATCTTCCCCACCCAGGGACTGAAGATGCATCTCAAGTCTCCTGCACTGGCAGTGGGTTCTTTCCCATTAGTGCCACTGGGAAGCCCTAATTTGCATGTCCTAAGGTTGAACTTCCTCTTCTAGAGCTTTAGAATCAAAACCTGGACGTCATGCTGTCTGTCCAGAAATTCCTGATTGAGCGACTGGGGGATAAGAAGGCGCAGGAGGGGTTAAAGATGTTAAAAGCTAAGCTTTTCCCAATCTTCGTCCTAAAGATGCACCGTAGAGTCAAGTCTCAGCTGTGGACGATTTCACGTTCGAAATGGGACACAGACATCAGAAAGCGGCAGCTAAAGGAGCAGGAGAGACACTGGCCGCAGAGGACCACGTCTGGAGGAGCTGCCGCTGTCCACACCCAGGGCCTCCCTTGCGTCTGGTTTCACTTTTCCTTGCTTTATTCACACGAAGCTATTCTGCTGAGAAGCAACTTTAACATGCAGTTCAGAGCCCAGGTTCAAATCCCGGCTCTGCTATCTATGACCTGTCTGAGCAAATACCTGCGACTTCCGTACCCATTTCTAAAAGGGAGATACGATGAGACTTGGCTTTGGGGGCGTTAAAGAGATTAAGTGGCCTACTGCAAATAAGACACTTCTTACGATGTCTGACACACAACAAATCCATAGTGAGTTTTCCTATTAAGTCCAATAAAACCAATAAGAGCATTAAGCACAGGAATCATTAGGAGGCTTCCTTGGACTGCGAGCTGCAGGGTTGGCATGAAGACCACAGATAGCACATCCTTCATGCAGCTGGTGGGAAGGGCTCTTCCAGAAACGCAGACCTGCTTAAGAGCATCTCAGATACTTATACCAAGACATCCAACAAACTGTCAACAGTTCCTCCTCGGGGGCACAGTCACAGGGAGAAAGACGGATATTTCACAATTATCTATATAGCTGTAGAGTTTTGCCTGACTTCTTTACATTACGCCTGGTCGAGACGATTCCCCTGGAGAAGGGAATGGCCAGCCACTCCAGTATACTTGCCTGGAGAATCCCATGGACAGAAGAGCCTCGTGGGCTACAACAGTCCTCGGGGTTGCAAAGAGTCCGACGTGACTCAGAGACTAACACTGTCACTTTCACTTTATAATTGGAAATGATCTAGTTTGTTAGTATTTTTGCTTTGGGTAGGAGGAGCTCCGCTTTCTGGAACGAATCTTCAATAAACAAGAGATGGAGATGAAGATGTTCACCACAGTATTCTTAACATTAGTAAGTAAAAGAAGTTAGAGTAAAAAAAGAAAAATTGCCAAAAAAATTTTAAATGTACAAGGACAAACCGAAGAAACTGTGACCAATCCAAAGAAATATTACAAGTTGACACAGAGGTGTTATTACGTGATTTGAGGAAGAATTCAAGCTAAGTTAAGTTGAAAAAAGAGAAGCTGACCATAGCTTATAAAATACGAATTTATCCCCACCTGTAAGACTTATAGCATGCAGAGGAAGCACAAGAAAATGGGCCAAAATGTAAACTAACTAGTGAGCTAACTAGACATGGATCATGGGCTACTTGTCTTTGTATTTTTTCTCACTTTTTCCGAATTTCCCTCCACGAGCACAATGGCTCTCATAATTAGGGAAACAACATCTGAAAGAAGGAGAACACTCCGCCCGTGGAGCCCTCTCCCCAGGGCTCCCCACCCCACGTGCAATGCTTCCCTGGAATCACCTGGTCGGCTTGCTCCGTGAACGAGTCTGTCATTTTAACCACGACGTTGGCACTGGCCTCTTCGTTCTCCTGCACGTCGATGCTGGCAACCCACTGGAGCGAGGAGAAAACAGGTTTGGTCCAGAGGCAGTCAGGCATGACAGATTCAGGCGGGAGTTGGAGACAGGTTAGAGGCTTAAGCAAAAACCCACTAGAGGAAGGACCTAGCAATTGACCTCTAGCATCCCCTGCAAGGCTTTCCGGCTTTGGCCAGCATACCCCTTCCTGATCCCCAGGCCAGTCCACTGTACCTCCAAACACCTCTTTCCCTTCCACTCTCACCTCTGAAAGCCAAACCCTGCTGGTGCAGAGATGCCCGAGACCAGGGATTTGCAAACCTTTCCTTAAAGAGCCAGAGGCTAAGTCTTTCAGGCTGTGATGGCCATACGACCTCTGCTGCAACTACTCAACTCTGCTATCACAGCTAGAGAGTAGCCACAGAAAACAGCCCAGGAATCGATGAAAGAGCCTGGCTGTGTGCTGAGAAGACATCAGTCGAGGAATTATGAATTTTATATAATGTTCACATGTGGCTACTCTTCTTTGGATTTCTTTTCACCAATTAAAAATGGGGAACTCCTTTTTAGCTCTTGGGCTCTGTGATAACAGGTGCCAGGCAAGATCTAGCCAGTGGAGAACTGGAATTTTCCAACCCCTGTCCCAGAGCACAAAAGGATGACTGTGGGCATGCATGTCAGGTCAGAGTTTGAATCCTGGTTCTGCCATACAGCGACTCTCTCATCCACCCACTCGGCAGAGGCTCCTCCCATGCAAAATGAGGGCTGTCAGCAATCAACTGGGTTAGTGAGAGAATTAAAAGAAATGCAGGATGCTACGGTGGACGAGTGGCATCACAGACCCAATGGATACGGGTTTGAGCAAACTCTGGGACGTAGTGGAGGACAGAGGAGCCTGGCATGCCGCAGTCCATGGGGTCCCAAAGAGTCGGACACAACTGAGCGACTGAACAATATCAGCTGCTGACACTCGGTGCTGACTCAGAACGCTCCAGGGCCGTGCAGTCAGAAGGCCCCAGAGATACACATCTCCCCCACAAGCTTTGAAGAACAGAGCATCCATTCAAAACACTCACTGCTCTGTGTCACAGTGAGGAGGGTACTGAGACAAAGAAATAGCTCATCCCAGAGCCCCCAGAGCTCCCAGGAAGGAAGGGAGGGAAAGACAGAGTCACAGGTAAGTCAGCTCTCCAGATTCACCATGTGAAAGGACACCCACCGTACACCCCCTTCCACCCCGCCCTGAGAGGAAGCACAGCCCTTGCATCTGTAACACATGGACACAGGAGCCCTGTATTTCTTTTTTAATTGGAGGATAACTGCTTTACAATGTTGTGTTAGCTTCTGCTGCACAACAGCGTGAATCAGCTGTTTGTTTTGTTTGTTCAGCTGCTCACTTGTGTCCTTCTCTTTGCGACCCCACGCACTGTGGCACCCCACGCTTCCCTGTTTTTTACCAACTCTCGGAGCTTGCTCAAACTCGTGCCCACCTAGTCCTCTGTCGCTCCCTTCTCCTGCTGCCCTCAGTCTTTCCCAGTATCAGGGTCTTTTCTAATGAGTCAGCTCTTCGCATCAGGTGGCCACAGTATTGGAGCTTCAGCTTCAGCATCAGTCCATCCAATGAATATTAGGATTGATTTCCTTTAGGATTGACTGGTTTGATCTCCAGGAATCTGTACCATTTTTCTAGATTCTATATATACATGTTTTAACTCTGTATTAAGGTTACTGGAAAGACTAAATGGGACTATGAGTATGTAGGGGCTCTGATGTGCAGGAGCTTCCTGCCTGGCCCTGGGCTGGCAGTTCCATGGTTACCACCCACCGCTCCCCCACCCACCCCCCTGCAGATCTGGGAAGACATCTCAAGACAGGTAAATGGTGGGTATTCAGAACCCTTCGAAGCATATTCCTATACTAATACGAGATGAAAACCCTGGCTGCCTTTCTCCCTGGTCCCAGGCTGCTGCTGCTGCGGGCAAGTAAACCCCCAGGAAAGCTCCTGGAGCTACAGCGGGGTCTCTGAGCAAGAAGCCGCTGCAACTGAAGACACTGTGGGCGGAGCTGCCACCTGGAATTCGCGGGGCAGGCTGGGGGCAGGGGGCAGGGTCCCTGGCTCGGTGACAAGCGCACCTTCTACCCATGATGCCAAGTACTCCAAGTAGTCTTTGCCAAACAAAAGGCATTTGCAAGCTTTCAAAATATCACATACAAGGGAAGCTAATGGAACAGGGGTATATATCAACAGGGGGTTTCCCACGTGGCGCTAGTGATTTAAAAAAAAAAAACAAAACACGCATGCCAATACAAGAGATGCGGGTTTGATCCCTGGGTCAGGAAGATCTGGACAAGGAAAAGACAACCCACTCCAGTATTCTTGCCTGGAGAATTCCATGGACAGAAGAGCCTGGCGGGCTTCAGTCCACGGGATCGTAGAGTCGGACACGACTGAAGCAACTGAGCAGGTATATATCAATAACATATCTGACTCGATGGACGTGAATCTGAGTGAACTCCGGAAGTTGGTGATGGACAGGGAGGCCTGGCGTGCTGCGATTCATGGGGTCGCAAAGAGTTGGACACGACTGAGCGACTGAACCGAACTGATATCAATAGTAGCTAACATTTAAATAGCTTTTACCAGCATCAGGTAATTTACAACTTATGCGTGATGACACCGATTATTTAATCCTCAAAGTGAGGCTCGCTAACATGAAGCGGTCAGTTCAGGGTCACAGGGCTAGTAACCCCAATGGCCGTGAACAAGGCAGTGATTTCAAATCCTTCCCTCCCGTGACCTATCCCTCGGGTTCTGGTCTGTCTAGAATCATGCTCGACACTCCGGACCCCGCAGAGGCCGGAGAGCAGAGCCCCCTGCACCAGCCTCCCGGCTGCACCAGCCTCCCGGCAGAGCAAGGCCCTGCACCTCGGCCCGGGTGCGCACGCAGACGTGTAGACCTGTGCACCTGCAAGCACTCACGTCTCGGGGGTTCAGCGGCCCCCAGCTCCCTTCCAGCCCGCCCTCCAGCGCGGCGCGCGAAGGCTCCTCCGCGCCAGCCCGCCGAATTACCCAGTTGCGGGCCCGGAAGGCCTGCACGCATCGCGAGCCCAGCGCGCCCCGGCCGCCGTACACCAGCACCCGGCGCGCCTCGCCAGCGGCCGCCGCCATCCCTCCGCTGCGTTCGGCTGCCGCCGCTGCCGCCGCCCCGAGCGCGGACGCCGGCGCCCCGCCCCGCCCCGCCCGGCCAAGAGGGGCCCGCGCAGCGACCGCGCCCCAGCCCAGCTCGCTGCTGCCGCCTAGCGCGCGCCACCCGCCGGAGCTCGGCCGGCCCCAGCCCCGCGCGCAGGAGGCACTCTATTCAGTAACGCCCCCGCGCGACACCCGCTGGAGACGTGATCTCCAAGAGCTGTTTCATTTTCCTTTGCACAACAAGCCTGGGACAGGTTGTGTGTGTGTGCGTGATGTGATCTCCAAGTGGTGTGCGTGTGCGTGTGTGCCTGTGTGTGTGTGTGTGTGAGACAGAGAGAGACATGATCTCCAAGAGCTGTTTCATTTTCCTTTGCACAACAAGCCTGGAACAGGTTGTGTGTGTGTGCGTGATGTGATCTCCAAGAGGTGTGTGTGTGTGCGCGTGTGTGCGTGTGTGTGTGTGTATGTGAGACAGAGAGAGACGTGATCTCCAAGAGCTGTTTCATTTTCCTTTGCACAACAAGCCTGGGACAGCTTGTATGTGTGTATGTGTGTTGCTCAGCTGTGTCTGACTGTTGCGATCCCATGGACTGTAGCCCACCTGGCTCCTCTGTCCATGGGACTATCCTGGCAAGAACACTGGAGTGGGGTGCCTTTTCCTTCTCTAGGGTAAGAGCAGAAGGGAGTGCCGGAGGATGAGATGGTTGGATGGCATCACCCGCTCAATGGACACGAGTCTGAGCAAACTCAGGGAGATGGTGAAGGACAGGGGAGCCTGGTGTGCTGCAGTTCACAGGGTCGCAAAGAATCAGACATGGCTTAGAGACTGAAAAAAGAACAGCTCTAGGGGATCTTCCCCACCTAGGGATCAAACCTGTGTCTCGTCTGTCTCCTGCATTGGCAGGTGGATTCTTTACCACTAGCACCACCTGGGAAGCCCTGTTATATGAATTGTCACTAAAAAATATTTTCACAACCTGAAATTAGAGAGTTATTTTATTTGGTGGTCAAGTTTAGGACTCAGAACCTGGAAGACAGCATCTCAGTAGCTCTGAGAAAACTGCTCCCAGGAAGCAGGAGGGGAAGTCAGGCTACATACAAGTTTGCAACAAAGGGAACAGGCAGTCTGAACATTAAAGATCAGGTATCAAGTTAAGGAACTTGGCTTTCTATGTCTGGGAAGAAGCAAGCCTTTGTGCTCACTGAATTCATTCTTTCATATGCACCTCAGCTATCTGGGGCCAATCCTGTTTCCTTATTCACCTTGCTTCTTGCATTCTCCCAGCTCCTCAGCAAATGGGTCTGGGGGAAGCCTGAGGGGGGGCCGCCACACCCACTGGATCACATGGATCACAATCAGTTTGGGGAGCCCTCATTCACCTTTGGAGGCCAGCAATGGCTGATGGCTGTTTCATTCCTTGTTTATTGATATGGCAGGAGATATTTTCATTTTACAGTATGTTGTTCATTGCCAGAAAAAAAAGAATTGCTATGTCAAGGTCATTGTGATGAAGAAGCATTTCAAAGACCTATCTCCAGCCCCAACCCAGACCTTCAGTTTCCTCAGGAAAGAAGTGTCTGGAATGGCCTGTCCCCTGCCTGCCACAATGGGTTGCAGCACCAGCAGGGGTGAGCCTGGTTCCCTGAACTCCTGTTGGTTAACAATGCAACCTCCAGGACCCCCTCCAGAGATCTGAGACCAAAGGAGGAATTTCACTGGGCCACTTCAACCCCACTCTGCCCCCAAACATATCTGAGTGGCTGTGGCCAGCCTCATGGGACATGAAGTTGACATTCGGTGATTGTCTAAAAATTAAAAATTTAAACGCACAGTATAAGACAGAAATTAGGGAATACTGCATTCCTTGTGCCTGTAAGTGAAAAGAAAGTGACATGTCTTCACCACTGTGTGTTCAGTCTTTCAGTCTCGTCCCACTCCTTGCGACCCCATGGACTGTAGCCCGCCAGGCTCCTCTGTCCAAGGGACGCTCCAGGCAAGAATACTGGAGTGGGTTACATTTCCTTCTCCAGGGGCTCTTCACTATCAGAAGAGACACAGACCCCGGCAGGGTGATGGGAGAAGGTTATTTGCTAAAACATTAGAAAAACACTTTCCCATTCAGATGACATGACCTGTGAGGGATAAAGAGGGCGTGTGTGTGTGTGTGTGTGTGTGTGTGTGTGTGTGTGTAAGTGTTGGGTCCAGGCTGCCCCAAGCCATCTCAAAGCTGCAGTTTTACCCACAGCGGATCCACCCAGTGATAAATTCAAGAATCATAGAAACTTGCTTACGCATTCCAATTAAAAGGGTTGGGAACAGAGGTCATTTCATGGCGTTCCTAACACTTCTAGGGGTTCTGACAGCAGTGACATTTCAGAGAAAGCAATGCCCAGGCACGCACCAAAGAGATCAACATCTGATCCTGCGCACTGTTGGCAACATTGCAAGGCTAGTCTTTCCGTCTTTGCTTTCCTTCTACCGTTTGCAGTTTGTGAAGCTGCTTGTTGTCTCTTTTAGACTCAGATCTTCCTGATTTTGCCTGCTAATAGCTCCTTCGTCATTAAGAGAGCCGCAGTAGGGTTATTCAAATACTCCAAATGAAGAACAGTTAAACTCTCTGCTGAAACCTTAGTCTAGTGGGAGATATAGGGTTACTTCCTCCGGTAACACACTCCTCCACACTGCAGCCAGGTGAAGACGTCTCTGTAGAGACTTCCCATGTGTTTGTAGTAAACATGGGCTGTGGGGGCAGGAGCTGAGGGAAGACCAGGAGACGCACCTGAACTCTTGAGCCGGTGTGTCTGGAAGAGCCGACCCCGAAGCAGTGCATCACCCAGTGTCCGGAAGATGCTGAGGACCCCAGGGGTTGCTGGGACCCCTGGGGCATGACCGGCACCCAGCAACATGCCTGGATGGTTCAAAAAGGCGTGGTACGGGCTGGCCTCTCTGCTCAGCTTCTCCTCCTTTATCCTAACCATCGTTGCCCTGGCACTGCCCCACTGGCTGAGTGGGAAAATCCTCTGTCAGACGGGAGTGGACCTCGTCAACGCCACGGATCCAGAGCTGGTCAAATTCATCGGAGACATTTACTACGGACTCTTCCGCGGTTGTAAGGTGCGGCAGTGCGGGCTGGGGGGCCGCCAGTCCCAGTTCACGAGTGAGTATACTGCGGCCACAGAAGCTGCTTTAGAACACTTATTTGTAAATACTTGTATGGGGTGCGTGCATGCGCGCTCAATCACCCCGTCGAACTCTTTGCGACCCCATGGACTGTGGCCCACCCACCAGGCTCCTCTGTCCATGGGGTTTTCCAGGCAAGAATACTGGAGTAGGCTTGTGTCTAAATGCAGAATTGAAGAGTCGCTTCGGTCTAAGGCATGATGACAAAATTCACAGTAAGCCAAGGACTTACTCTTGTTCAGCATCAAGAAAAGATCTTTTTTTTTTTTCTGCGGAGGTTTGTAGATCTTTGTAGTTTACCTCTATGAATAATCACTGTTAATATGTTGAGTGCTTACTTGTGTCAGGCATTCTAGGAAATGCTTTCCACAGCTTGTCTCTGTTAAGCCTTGTAACAAATTTATAAGGAAGGCATTATTAACATTTCCATTTTGCAGAGGGTTACACGGACGCTCGGAGAGTTTATTACCTAACTTGCCTGAGGTCAACCAGCCAGGAAACAGTGCCAGACTTTAGATGCAGGCCATGCAACTGGGGTGCACTCAGCCAGTCTGGCCTGCGAGTGTGGACCAGCTGCTGAAACGAAACTTACACTTCTGTTTATATTAATATAAAAGCTTCAGAGTCTGAGAAAAAGCCAAAGAGCTCTACATCCGAACACTGGAATCAGACTACCTGGGTTCAAAGCCCGAACTCGTTTCCTGGCAGGGAGAGCTCAGGCACAGCTGCTGTTTGTGAACGTGAGCAGGTACTGACCTGGGCAGGCGGACATCCAGGTCACGTCAGAGCTGCTCTGATGTAAACAGAGCAGGAATCCAAGCCCAGAGTATGGAGAGGCCTCTGGGAAGGAAAAGCCAACCCCAAAAGGCCAATATTCTGCATGTCTTCAGAATGAAACAGATTGCCGGTGAGAACAGCAGCCTACAAATTCATAAGTAACCCACAGAATGGAAAAACAAGGGAATAAGGAATTTTCTTCGTTATTTGATTTCTGTATGCCAGGACTGTAGTGGAGAAGGATATGGCAACCCACTCCAGTACTCTTGCCTGGAAAATTCCATGGAAGGAAGTGTCTGGTAGGCTACAGTCCGTGGGGTCTCAAAGAGTCGGACACAACTGAGAGACTTCACTTTCTTTCTTTCTTTAGCCAGAGTATCTTCTTAAACATATAAAGAGAGAAAACTGGAACCACTGACAAATAATGCAAATTGGCTTCACTTATATACATAAAGGATATATATATTAAAAATTGTTAGGTATAGCAATAAAAAAAACTCTTGGGGAATATTTCTATTTACCCAGAAATTAAACTGGACAAGAGATACTGAAAAAATAGCTAGGTCTTTTAAGAATATGAGGGGATAAAATATATCAGCAAATCTGATTGTGCTGTACAATCGAAACTAACAACCACATTGTAAAGCAACTATACTCCAATAAAATGTAATAAAAATTACATAGAAAGCTGAAAACACATTTAACATGAATAAATAAATAAATATAACAAAGAAATAGGACAAGCTGAAAGGAAATGATGACAACTGTGTGCAGTGCTTGGTTCTGAGCTGGGTCCATTTACTGTAAAGGACGTCACTAGGATAACTGATGGAACTTGAACCGGGCGTCAGGAGTAAACAGCAGTTATACGCCAGTGTTAACCTAATGGTTTTCATAGTTGTATCATGGTTGTCAAAGAGAATGCCCTTTTTGAGGAAACTGCCCCTGAAGTACTCAGGGTTGAAGGAGCAACGTACCCTCATATGGTCCAGGGGAAGAAAAAATTATTGGTAGCATTAAGGTTATTTCAAAACCACTTATACAAAAAAAAAAAAATTAAGTGGGAGATGGCACAATTTTTAAAACAATTGTAGATAATTTGCAAAATTTTTATTCTGTATTGGATATTCAAGATTTATATGATTTGAAGAGAAAGCAGAGTATATTTCTCACTACTTTTATATGTACAGCTCCTAGAGCCAACATCACCTACCTAGGGGGTGCATCAGAGCCCACTACCCCCAAGACAGAATCAGGATTTACCTGCTACTATCCATAGAAATTTTAAAAAATCCTGCTCCTAGGGCCTGTGTACAGATCAGGAGAATTGGGGGGTGGGTGTGAAAGTGCTTTGTAAACTGGAGTAGGAAGGCTTGGTTAGGTCTCGTAAGACAAACAGCCTCCATTCCCACCTTCATAGGGATCTCCCCTAGAGTCACCCAGGAAGGTCAATTTCCAAATCAATCAGGGAGAAAAGCAAAGAGCTATGTATACAGGATGACTTCCCATGTAATTCAGCAGTAAAGAATCTGCCTGCCAATGCAGGAGACTCAAGAGACCTCAGGTTCAATCCCTCGGTAGGGAAGAGCCCCTGGAGAAGGAAATGGCAACACACTCTAGTATTCTTCCTTGGGAAATCCGGTGGACAGAGGAGCCTGATGGGCTACAGGCCATGACGTTGCAAAGAGTTGGAACAACTGAGCGACTGAGCATATATATAAGCTCTTGCATATGCAGCACAATCGTGATTAAGATCCTTGTTTATACCCACACTTTCTGAAATAAAAGCAAAACAACCTAGCCATTTGAGTGGAAAGAAAGAGACAGATGCTTATTTAGCTGCGTTCACATATTCACCCATGTTGTAGAGTGTTTGTGGGCCTGGTATTTGAGGAAAACAGGGATGAACTAAACAGAGGAGTGTCTGCCATTAGAAGCTTTCCATCCCGGAAAGAGAAAGGCAGTAAGTGATCCCTGATCAGTGACACATTAGCGTCACAAGCTTCCTTCTTTGTTCTTTTCCTTCATCCATTTCTGTGCTGGAGAAGAAATCTTACTTATGCCCATCTACCTGATGAGGAAACTGAGGATCTGAGAAACCAATAATTTCTGTAAAAGCAGCTGATGTAGTGCCTGGAGGGTAGTATGTGCTTGATCATTTTCAGTTTGCTGGGGCCCTTGTCATCTCTCACCCCCAAATATTCCATCCACAGCCAGACCTGGAACTGACCTCAGATCTCACACTTTTCTTGTTACTGTCTATTTTAGAGAACAGGCCTCTCTCAGATGTGTCTTTTGCCAATATTTTCTCCTGTTCAGTGACCATGTTGTTGTTGTTTTTTGACACTGTCCTTCAAAGGGCAGAATTTTTTTCCATTTTGATGAAATCTAATGTATCAATTATTTCTTTTTTTAAATTATTTTTTGCCTTGCTAGGGGTAAAAAGGACCTCTGGATGTCTCTAGGATATTACAAATTATGTAATAATAAGGTAATTATCTAATTTGAGATGCTGATAGATTGATTAATCACTTCTGGGATTCAAGCAAGGTATCTTTTGTGCACAATAAGAATACTTATTCAAATTCAGGACTTGCCTGGTGGTTCAGGAGCTAAGACTCAACACTCTCAACGCAGGGAGCAACTAAAGAGGGAAGATCCCACGTGCTGAAATGAAGATCCGATGCAGCTAATAATAAATACATTTGTGTTTTTTCTTTTGAAAAGGAATATTCAAATTCAAAATAAAGCTTCTAGAATTTCAGCTCTGCAAGAACTAAATTTTTACATTTTTGCTTATCCAAGTTATCTGATTTTCCTGCTATGCTGTGTGTGTGCTAAATCCCTTCAGTCATGTCTGACTCTTTGTGACCCCATAGACTGCAGCCCGCCAGGCTCGCCTATCCATGGGAATCTCCAGGCAGGAATACTGGAATGGGTCACCATGCCCTCCTCCAGGGGATCTTCCCAACCCAGAGATCGAAACTGCCTCTCTTACATCTTCTGTGTTAGCAGGCAGGTTCTTTACCACCAGTGCCACCTGGGAAGCCCCCACATCACTTCATATGCCCCCAAATGCCCTCGCCCATCATAGTAATTGGTTATTTCTCAATTTTTTATTAGATCAAATCTGGAGATGGTTTCATATCACTACATGGATATGATTAATTCTTTTCAAAAGCTATATTGTGTGGATTGTGCTTTAATTAATTAAATTAGTCTCCTACTGATTCATGGGCTTCCCAGGTGGTTCAGTGGTAAAGAATCTGCCTGCCAATGCGGAAAATGCAAGAGACGTGTGTTCTATCCCTGTGTTGGGAAGATTCCCCTAGAGGAGGAAATGGCAACCCATTCCAGTATTCTTGCATGGGAAATCTCATGGACAGAGGAGCCTGGGGGGCTACAGTCCATGGAGTTGAAAAGAGTTGGACAGAAATCAGCACAGCACCAATTTGTGTTTTCGTTTCTCTCCAACCTTTTGCTACTTTAATGAATATCTGATACACAGACACACATATATATACATATATATATATACAGCTTTGAGCACAAGTGGGAGTGCTTTTCCTAGAAGTGAAATTGCAATAAGACATGCTGCCAAATTCCTCTCAAAGTAAGTTGTATAAATTAATATCACTACCAGGTTTGACAGCATCTCCTTCCCTATACCTTCATCAACACCACATATTAGCGAACCTTTGGTCTTTGCCAATCACATAGGTGATGATATTCTATTTTAAGTGTTTCGTGAGGATTATTATGCTGGTCATATGTCCTAAGGATTGCATGAGCAAGTAAGGGGATAAGAAAACAAATAGACAATCAGGCACAAGCTACCACATTTGGAATGGAAAAAAAAAAATGCTGAGAATTTGCAATAAAAAATAAAAATCTAAAGGACACTAAGATATAAGGAATGGAAATGAAAACGAGAAGTCCTACAGGGAAAAGTCCCATGGGAAGGAGTCCAGAAAAGTTCAGAAACTTTTTCCAGGGTAAAGTTTCTCAGGCCAAGGAGATAACCACATGAAGATAAATACACATGGAAAACTAAAAGGAAAATTCGATCAGAACTAAAGATGTAACTGTGCTGTGTCTGGAAACTTCTGAGTGGAAAGGACACTTTAAAGGGAGAGAGACCAAAATTCCTGTTCTCAGGCTTGACAGACACCAGCCTTCTCTGAATAAAAATGGGCAGGTAAGCCAGCAAAGGAGCGGGGGAGGGAAGGGGACGGGGTCAGGCAGAGAGTGGAGCCAGGAAAGCTTTGAGTCCTGGATCTCAGTTGGGGTGGGAGAAGGGCTGGTCCAGTTTGGTGCCAAGTAGTGAAGCAGGGAGGCGGGAGTGCACAGGATGGACCCAGGTTAGACCAGGAAGTATTCAGTAGAAACCTCAGAGTAGTTGCAGAGGAAGGGTTTTGCCCAGGTGTTTTTATTATTATTTTTTTTTAGCTTTCATCATTTTTTTAAAGTCTTTATTGAATTTGTTACATCATTGCTTCTGTTTAATGTTTTGTTTTTCTGGCCATGAGGCATGTGGGATCTTAGCTTGCCCAGCCAGGCATTAAACCTGCACCCCCTGAACTGGAAGGCCAAGTCTTAACCTACTGGACCACCAGGGAAGTCCCCATTTTCATTGTTTCAAATCATTCATATATAATAACTGAAACCAGTGACTCTCAACTCTACATACCATATGGTATATAGGACTATGGGGCTTCCCTGGTGCCTCAGACAGTAAAGAATCCATGTGCAATGCAGGAGATCCAAGTTTAATCCCTGGGTCAGGAAGATCCCCTGGAGAAGGAAATGGCTATCCACTCCAGTCTTCTTGCCTGGAGAATCCCATGCACAGAGGAGCCTGGTGGGCTACAGTTCATGGGGTTGCAAAAGATTTGGACAAACAACACTCTGACCCTGATGAAAGCTTTGTGATCAGCCTTCTCAGACTGCTTCTCATGCCAGGCTCCTTTGCTAAAGAGACACCCCCTGGAGCTTGTGTGGATCAACTCACACCAGATCCCAGAGCCGCAAGGCTGATGCAGCTTAAACACCCAGCTGGGGTATATTCCGATTTTGCATCCACCCTAAGGAAGTGAAGGTTGTTGGGGAACTGATACGGAGTAAATTTATCTGGGAAGTCTCTTGCTTTCTGGAAGCCCAGCACTTGCTGCCTTGCCCTCACTCCACTGTGCTAACGTCTTCACAGTAAGCAGCCTGGGCCATGTACCTTGAGCTGAGCTCTGAGGCTGACGTGCTGGCTGGGTCTTGTCTCCGCAGTCTTCCCACACCTGGTGAAGGAGCTCAACGCGGGCCTCCACGTCACGGTTCTGCTGCTCCTCTTCTTGGCCTTGGCGCTGGCTCTGGTCAGCATGGGCTTTGCCATTCTGAACATGATCCAAGTTCCGTACCGGGCAGTCAACGGCCCTGGGGGCATCTGTCTATGGAATGTTCTTGCAGGTAAGGGAGGCCCCATGGGGAGAGAGATTCCTGCCCACGTCACCAGGAGGCTGAGTTCCAAGCAGGTGGGCAGAAGGTGTGAAGAAGTGAAAATACCCCACCTCAAGCTTCACTTCCCTGGGTTTGTTACCTTCTTAATGGGCCCCAATGTACTTCTTACTAAAAGTTGAAGAATAGCTGTCGTCATGAAGAATCAGGTCTTAGTGTGTATGAGTGGCTGAGGACTTGGAGCAGCAAAGAGGTTGGGATGAGAGACAAGGAAAGACAGAAAGATGGAGGTTGGAGAGATGGGGACCCTGGGACCAGTGGTAGGGGAGCTGCTGCCATGAGGCTGGAGGAACCTCACAAAGAACAGAGGAGAAGGAACCTGGGGGCTCACAGTCCTTATTTTCTGTAACCCTCACAACCTCCCTATGTTTGTTGTTGTTGTTCAGTAGCTAAGTCGTGTCTGACTCTTTGGGACCCCATAGACTACAGCCCACCAGGCTCTCCTGTCCTTCGATATCTTCTGAAGTTTGCTCAAATTCATGCCCATTGAGTCCATGGTGCTATCTAACCATCTCATCCCCTGCCACTTCCTTCTCCTCCTGCCTTCAGTCTTTCCCAGCATTAGGGTCTTTTCCAATGAGTCACCTCTGTGCATCAGGTGGATAAAGTGTTGGAGCTTCAGCATCAGTCCTTCCAATGAATATTCAGGGCTGATTTCCTTTAGGATTGACTAGTTCAATATCTCTGCAATCCAAGGGACTCTGCCATATTATTAGACCCATAGTTACAGATGAAGAACCTGAAGCTCAGAGATGTTAAAAGAGGCACTGAAAGTCACATAGTCATGAGTAATAGAGGCAAGATTCCAACCCAGGTATAACTGAGTCTAAGCCTTTTGTCTTTTCATTAGTCCATGGTGTCATCTATGACCACCATGACCTATTTTCCAAGACAAAACCCAAGTCAAAAGATGTCTATAAGTGTGTGCAGGTGTGTTGATTTAGGAGAGTATCTGGTATATTGACATTAATTCACCTTTAGTTCAGCACTGAAAAAAATCACCTGTAATGAAAATAACAAAATCCCCAAAAATGATTTCAGAAAATCCAGGTCAAATGGTGAAGGTGTCCTGATGTCAATAACCGCTCACTACCTCACTACCTTATTATACAGGATGACCAGCAAGTATAAAAACAAGTAATGTTGGTTTTCTCCACTTAAAAAAAAAAAAGAAGGCAAAATTGAAGGCAAAAGGAGGAGACAGCAGAGGATGAGATATTTAGATAGCATCACTGACTCAATGGACCTGGATTTGAGCAAACTTCGGGAGATAGTGAAGGACAGAGGAGCCTAGTGTGCTGCCCTCCATGGGGTTGCAAAGAGCTGGACATGACTAGGGACTGAACAATGACAACAGTGTTGCTTTATCATGCATTAGAACCTAATGTCAGTAAATCAGTTATTACATACTTGCCTATATTTGCAGACAATGGCCATCGTGTAGAATTTCATATAGATGTGGCTCACTCCCATCTAGACTCGCATATCTCTGCCTGAATCCTCACAGTGACTGGCATGTAGAAAGTGTTCAATCTCATTCTTTAAATAAATGCTTGTCTAGGTCAATTTCCTTCCTTTTTGAGGCAGTACTCTCAAGCTCAGAGTATTTTTAAGAAGGCAATTTGGCAAAACTTGACTCTCAAAAGGCATAAAAATATGAATAGCCTTTGATTAAACAACCCCATACAGTAATTTATGCTAAGAAAATAACTGGAAAAGAGCACAAAAATATACATTAAAAGGTGTTTCCTGCAGCACTTTATAATATAAAAAATTGGAAGCAATCTAGAAATCCAGAAATTAAGTTACCCTTAATTAAACTTAATTAAGTGTGTCACTGGAATGAAGCGTCATAGACCAATTTAAAGTGGTGCTGTAACAGAATATTTAGCAACATGGAAAAAAAAGATTTCAAGTTAGAGAGAAAAAAATCAAGTGTAAAACAGTAGAAATACCATAATACTAACTCTGTTAAAAAAGAGAGAAATGTAAAGAAATATACTAAAATGTTCCAAGTGTTTTCATTTGACTTTTAGGGGAAAGAGCAAATTTGTCTTTTCATCTTTATGATTTTCTTGGATGTCCAAGTTTTTTTCAAGGAAAGAATAATAATCTAAAGAAAGAGAATAATAAATGTGATTTTAAAATATTAATTAAATCAGGGTAGGAGAAAAGTTGAGCAAAAGAGAGAGAGATGGGGAGAGAAAAAGAAACAGAGAGAACCCAGAAGGTCCAGGTCCGAAGCAGCAGGTAGGGAAAGACATGAAGTCTGTCCCTCTTGCCTCTGCTTTCCTCCTTCTCTTATCTCTTCTTATCACTAAGCTTGGAAGATGGATATTAAAGAGGAGAAAACTGTCTGGCCCTCTGTTGATCCTCCAGTCCACCCCATAAGATGCTCTTGTGTCTTTCCTTATAGCCTCAGGGTCTGCATACACAGGCTGAATTAGTTAGAGATTGAGCTTATCCAGCATGGGTAAGTGCCCTGCACTGAGTAAAGAAAAAATTACAGGGCTTGAGATTCAAAGTTGATCTGATAGGAAGCTTATTCCCACACCTCTTGCCCCTCACACAGTGAACTATCTGCCGCTTTAAAAAGCAAATTAAAATTTGTGTCACCCTCAGAATGTTTTAAGGGGCTTCCCTGGTGGCTCAGTGGTAAAGAACCCGCCTGCCAATGCAAGAGACCTGGGTTTAATCCCCAGATTGGGAAGATCTCCTGGAGGAAGAAGTGGCAATCCTCTCCAGCATTCCTGCCTGGAAAAATCCCATGAACAGAGGAGCCAGGAAGGCTACAGTCCATGGGATCCATCGCAAAGAGTCAGACACAGCCAAGCAACCTAAACCTCGAAAGTTTGTTGCTTGTGCCCCAGAACAGCCACCTCACTCTAGGAGTCAAACTGCAGAAAAAAGGGCTCTGTATGAGGGTGTACTTTCCGGGTTTCAGGCGGAGTCATGGCCTTGGCCATCGCCAGCTTCATGACCTCGGTAAAATTTCACGACCTGACAGAACGAATCGCCAACTTCCAGGAGAAGCTGTTTCGCTTCGTGGTGGTGGAGGAACAGTACGAGGAGTGCTTCTGGATCTGTGTGGCCAGCGCCTCAGCCCATGCCGCTAACCTGGTTGTGGTGGCCATCAGTCAGATCCCCCTGCCGGAGATCAAGGCCAAGATCGAAGAGGCCACGGTCACAGCTGAGGACATCTTGTATTAATAACTTGCACCTCAAACCAGTTTTTGGTGCGAATGGAAACCTCCCTTTTCTTTTTCCAGGTTTCACAGTCCAGAATGTCTGTGTTACTGGCAGAAAGAATAAGGAAGTGGAAGGGGGGAGGGTAGTAAGTGCACCAGAAAAGAAAACTTTCTGAATTTATAGCATTGCTGTACTTCTTTCTCACTGATCTTGGAGTTAGAGACTGCCACTTGCCACCTGTCTGTGATGCTGGACGATTCACTTAATATCTATAAAATGGGAATATTAATGACCTTGCAATGTTGTAATGAGGTTTTTGTTATTGTTTAAACCCCATGGACTGCAGCACGCCAGGCTCCCCTGTCCTTCACTGTCTCCTGGAGTTTGCTTAAACTCATGTCCATGGAGTTGGTGATGCATCCATCCATCTCATCCTCTGTTGCCTCCTTCTCCTCCCGCCGTTAATCTTTCCCAGCATCAGCGTATTTTCCAATGAGTTGGCTCTTCACATCAGGTGGACAAGTATCGGAAATTCAACTTCAGCATCAGTCCTTCCAATGAGTATTCAGTGTTGATTTCCCTTAGGATTGACTGGTTTGATCTTCTTGTTGTTCAAGGGATTCTCAAGAGTCTTCAACACCACTGTTCAAAAGCATGAGTTCTTTGGTATTCAGCCTTCTTTATGGTCCAACTATCACATCTGTACATGACTACTGGAAAAACCTTACCTTTGACTATGTGGACCTCTGTCAGCAAAGTGATGTTACATGGATGATAGTATTGCCAGCCTTTGTGTACTGGCTGGCATCCTGTACATATAAGACAGTACACATTCCAAGAAATGTCTAGAGACTCTTGGTATATTTCACTCAATACTAGGAAAGATGCTAAGAGGAAGATGATAATATGCCTGACCTCCAGAGACACCTAGTCTTTCCACAGGACACAGGAATCAGAGAGCAACAATAACACTAAGGATGAAAATAACCACCCTTCTTTGGGGGCTTCTCTTGTGGCTCGGCTCGTAAAGAAACCACCTGCAATGTGGGAGACCTGATTTTGATCCCTGGTTTGGGAAGATCCCCTGGAGAAGGGAAAGTCTACTCACTTCAGTCTTCTTGCCTGGAGAATTCCATGGACTGGCTACAAAGAGTTGGACATGACTGAGCAACTTTCGCTTTCACTTTTCACTGTTGGTTCGAGTGGCTACTGCCTGCATTTCTAAAAGTTTTACATATAGTAAGTCATTAGGTCCTCAGCACAAGTTTGTTGGTATAGTACTACTTAAGTCCTATTTCATAGATGAAGAAACTAAGGCATAAAGAGGTCGGATCTCTTGCCAAGGTCAGGAATTAAATGGAGGGAAGTCTGAAGCCAAAGGGTACATGTTTAACCACTTGGCTAATCTGACGTTTGGTGTACAAATAATCACAGAGCAATGGAATCAGTGTTATAACAGCATATGGAAAAAGGACCCAAGAAGGAGTTCATGCTTCAGGAGGGGATGCGATGTGCATCCCAGAGTTGACACTCGATCTAAACTTTGAAAGAAGAGGAGACTTTTTCCAGTGGTAAAGGAAGCAAGGTTGAAGGATTCCAGGTCAAGTCAGCAATGATAAGGAGGTACAGCATATGACATTACAAGTGTTAAGTGTGTTAGCCGCTCAGTCCTGTCTGACTCTTGGCAATTCCATGGACTGAATCCCCTCAGGCTCCTCTGTCCATGGGATTCTCCAGACAAGAATACTGGAGTGGGTTGCCATGCCCTTACAAAGGGGACTTGAAAGTATGTGCCCAGCAGGGTTAGAATATTGCTTTATTGCAGCTGTTGGACAAACCCAGATGCTTTGTATTAGGTTTTCCTAAATTGTGCTGTGATAATGGTTAATTTTATGTGTCAACTTGGCTAGGACATGGTACAGAGATGTTGGAGAAACACTACTCTAAATGTTGTTGTGAAGGTATTTGACAGGGGGTGATGGGGTTAAACAGTAGATTTTCAGGAAAGCAGATTGCCCTCCATAATTATGGGATGGTCTCATCCAATCAGTTGAAGGCCCTAAGAAAGAGACTGACTCCCCCAAGGGAGAGGGAATTCTGGAAGCAAACTTCCACTGGACCCAAACTGCAACTCTTCCCTTGGTCTTCAGACTGCCAGCTTACCCTATAGATTCTGGATTTGCCAGTCTCCACAGTCATGTGAGCCAATTCCTTGTAATATATATATATATATATATATATATATATATATATATATATCTCATACACACAGACACACACAAACACATACAGACACACATACAAAGACACACACACACACATCCTATTGTTTCTGTTACTTTGGCACATGACCCTAGTACACAACTGTTTGTTGTTGTTCAGTCAGTGACTCTTTGTGACCCCATGAACTGCAGCACACCAGTCTCCTCTATCCTTCACCATCTCACGGAGTTTGCTCAAACTCATGTTCATTGAGTCAGTGATGCCATCCAACCGTCTCATCCTCTGCCACCCCCTTCTGTTGCCTTCAGTCTTTCCCAGCATCAATGTCTTTCCCATGAGTCAGCTCTTTACATCCAGTGGCCAAAGTATTGGTGCTTCAGCTACAGCAACAGTCCTTCCAATGAGTATTCAGGGTTGATTCCTTTAGGGTTGACTGGTTTGATCTCCTTGCAGTCCAAGAGACTCTCAAGAGTCTTCTCCAGCATCACAGTTCTCAAGCATCAATTCTTTGACACAGCCTTCTTTATGTTCCAACTCTCACATTGTACATGACTACTGGAAAAACACAACTCTGTTAACTCTATTAATTCCTTTTCCCACTATGCCAGCTGGGGTGAATCCTTTCCCAGCCCTCCTGTCTTCATGCCAGGAAAAAGTTATTCCCCCCGCCCCCACCCCCACAGATTAGCTTCCACTAAAATGACGCCTGATATGGACTCACCCTACTTCTCTTAACAATAAGCCTCAGAAAGTTTCCATGGAATCTCTTCTAATTGCTTGTGATTCCCTCTGTGTCTTGCCCCTTTCAACTCTCTGTCCCCACTCCAGACACAGCTGTAGTCCTACTTAGCAGACTGTTGTCACTCATCAAATATGCAGAATGGCGCACAATGGAAGGCAGAAAAAATGTGATAGGATATGCCTCCAAAAGACAGAAGCAGGCTGCAGTGCTGTCTTGAAAACATGTGGAAAGGTCAATGTTCTTTCAAGTTTAACATGAAGTCCTGTAGACAGTTCTTTACAATCAATAACATAAACACAAAATTTGGGCAACAGTTTATATGATAAACATCTGAGGGTCGTGGGACATGTATTCATTCATTCAACAAGAGCTGAAGTTTCTGCAAGTCGAGCAGTGAACAGACAAAACTTCCTGCCCCTGCAGGGATTTTGTTCTCTGAGAAGCTGTGGTTGGGTGGGTATTGGTGGTTGGTGACTCATCTCTGACAGCTTGTGAGTGCCTAAAAAATGCCAGCCTAAGCCTTAGCTTTCACCCTGATCAGACTCAGGTCTGTGCAGACTCTCAGGTGGTGGAAGAGTGAATTTGGTTTTGCTTCTAATAGTAGAATTGCCTTATCAAGATGGCAACCTTGATGAAGATCCATCTGCTCCATGGTGTCAAAGGGCAGGTGAGTGTGTAGTTTTTCAGTGACAGGATCTACAGCTTTCCAAAAGGTTTCAGAAGTGTCTATTTTCAAGCCCTGGTCTACCAGGCAGCAACCTCCGTGCTTCTGGAGATAGTCAGGTTTGGTCTGAAAGGTGTCTCTCAAGAATATCACAGAAGAGCTTCCTATATGGAACGTACTGAGTTTTGTTAGGAGTGAGGGGAGGAGGAGTGGAGACGATACATGTCTGGGCCACAGTGCACTCACATGAGACTCAAAGGTACAGAGAAAGTATCGCAACTTTATTCTGGCCATAGTTAATCTGGTCATTTTATGAGTCAAAAAAAGAAAAATAAATGCATAATTCAGTTTATTATTTTTCTTGAAGACTTGAATATTACATTTTTTATTTTTTAAATTAAATCTATTTATTTATTTTAATTGAAGGCTAATTAATTTACAGTATTGTAGTGGTTTTTGCCATACATTGACATGAATCAGCCATGGGTGTACATGTGTTCCCCATCCTGAACCCCCCTCCCACCTCTCTCCCTATCCCATCTCTCAGGGTCATCCCAGTGCACCAGCCCTGGCACCTTGTCTCATGCATCAAACCTGGACTGGCAATCTGTTTCATATATGATAGTATACATGTTTCAATGCTATTCTCTCAAATCATCCCACCCTCGCCTTCTCCCACAGAGTCCAACAGTCTATTCTTTACGTCCGTACCTCTTGCTGTCTCGCATACAGGATCATCATTACCATCTTTCTAAAATCCATAGATATGTGTTAATATACTCTATTGGTGTTTTTCTTTCTGACTTATTTCACTATATATAATAGGCTCCAGTTTCATCCACCTTATTAGAACTGATTCAAATGCATTTTTTAATAACTGAGTAATATTCCATTGTGTATATGTACCACAGCTTTCTTATCCATTTGTCTGCTGAAGAGCGTAAGAGGGTTGGTTCACTTTCTCCTCACCCTCTCCAGCATTTATTGTTTGTAGACTTTTTGATAGTAGCCATTATGACCAGCATGAGATGGTACTTCATTGTGGTTTTCATTTGCAATTCTTCTTTGGAGAAATGTCTGTTTAGTTCTTTGATCCATTTTTTGATTGGTCATTTATTTTTCTGGAATTGAACTGCAGGAGCTGCTTGTATATTTTTGAGATTAATTCTTCATCAGTTGCTTCATTTGCTATTATTTTCTCCCATTCTGAAGGCTGTCTTCACCTTGCTTATAGTTTCCTTCATTGTGCAAAAGCTTTTAAGTTTGATTAGGTCCCATTTGTTTATTTTTGCTTTTATTTCTGATATTCTGGGAGATGGATCACAGAGGATCCTGCTGTGATTTATGTCAGAGAGTGTTTTGCCTATGTTTTCCTCTAGGAGTTTTTTAGTTTCTGGTCTTACATTTAGATCTTGAATCCATTTTGAGTTTATTTTTGTGTATGGTGTTAGAAAGTATTATAGTTTCATTTCTTTACAAGTGTTTGACCAATTTTCCCAGCACCACTTGTTAAAAAGATTGTCTTTTCTCCATTGTATATTCTTGCCTCTTTTGTCAATGATAAGGTGTCCATAGGTGCATGGATTTATCTCTGGGCTTTCTATTTTGTTCCATTGAACTATATTTCTGTCTTTGTGCCAGTACCATACTGTCTTGATGACTATAGCTTTGTAGTATACTCTGAAGTTAGGCAGGTTGATTCCTCCAGTTCCATTCTTCTTCCTCAAGATTGTTTTGGCTATTCAAGGATTTTTGTATTTCCATACAAATTGTAATATTATTTGTTCTAGTTCTCTGAAAAATACCATTGGTAGCTTGATAGGGATTGCATTGAATCTATAGATTGCTTTGGGTAATATACTCATTTTCACTATATTGATTCTTCCCATATATGAACATGGTATATTTCTCCACCTATTTGTGTCAACTTTGATTTCCTTCATTAGTGTTTTATAGTTTTCTATTTTTAGGTCTTGTGTTTCTTTAGGTAGATATACTCCTAAGTATTTTATTCTTTTTGTTGCAATGGTGAATGGAATTGTTTCCTTAATTTCTCTTTCTGTTTTCTCATTGTTAGTGTATAGGAATGCAAGGTATTTCTGTGTGTTAATTTTATATCCTGCAACTTTACTATATTCATTGATCAGCTCTAGCAATTTTCTGGTGGAGTCTTTATAGTATTCTATGTAGAGAATCATGTCATCTGCAAACACTGAGAGTTTTACTTCTTCTTTTCCAATTTGGATTCGTTTTATTTCTTTTTCTGCTCTGATTGCTGTGGCCAAAACTTCCAAAACTATGTTGAATAATAGTGATGAGAGTGGGCACCCTTGTCTTATTTCTGACTTTAAGGGAAATGCTTTCAGTTTTTCACAGTTGAGGATAATATTTCCTGTGGATTTATCCCGCAAAATTGCACTCATCTCACATGCTAGTAAAGTAATGCTCAAAATTCTCCAAGCCAGGCTTCAGCAATACATGAACCATGAAATTCCAGATGTTCAAGCTGGTTTTAGAAAAGGCAGAGGAACCAGAGATAAAACTGAAAACATCTGCTGGATCATCGAAAAAGCAAGAGAGTTCCAGAAAAACATCTATTTCTGCTTGATTGACTATGCCAAAGCCTTTGATTGTGTGGATCCCAATAAACTGTGGAAAATTCTGAAAGAGATGGGAATACCAGACCACCTGACCTGCCTCTTGAGAAACCTATATGAAGGTCAGGAAGCAACAGTTAGAACTGGACATGGAACAACAGACTGGTTCCAAATAGGAAAAGGAGTATGTCAAGGTTGTATATTGTCACCCTGCTCATTTAACTTATATGCAGAGTACACCATGAGAAACGCTGGACTGGAAGAAGCACAAGCTGGAATCAAGATTGCCAGGAGAAATATCAATAACCTCAGATATGCAGATGACACCACCCTTATGGCAGAAAGTGAAGAGGAACTCAAAAGCCTCTTGATGGAAGTGAAAGAGGAGAGTGAAAAAGTTGGCTTAAAGCTCAACATTCAGAAAACAAAGATCATGGCATCTGGTCCCATCACTTCATGGGAAATAGATGGGGAAACAGTGGAAACAGTGTCAGACTTTATTTTTGGGGGCTCCAAAATCACTGCAGATGTTGACTGCAACCATGAAATTAAAAGACACTTACTGGAGAGAGGGAAAGATGGCGGAGGAATAGGACGGGAAGATCACTTTCTCCCTCACAAATTCCTCAAAAGAACATTTCAACGCTGAGCAAACTCCACAAAACAACTTCTGTAGGCTGGCAGAGGACATCAGGCAACCAGAAAAGCAGACCATTGTCTTCAAAAACAGGTAGGGAAAAATATAAAAGACGAAAAAGGAGACAAAGGAGGTGGGGAGGGAGCTCCGTCCCGGGAAGGGAAGCCCGTCCCGGGAAGGGAATTTTAAGAAGAGAGGTTTCCAAACACCAGGAAACACTCTCCCTGCTGAGTCTGTGGCGAGCCTTGGAAACACAGAGGGCAACATAACAGGAAGGAAAAGTAGATAAATAATTAAAACCAACAGATTACAAGCCCAACAGTAACTCCCCCAGCGGAAAAGCAGCACAGACGCCTGCATCCGCCATTGGGAAGTGGGGGCAGGGCAGGGACGCGCGGGAGGCGCGGGCTGCAGAGCTTTGTAAGAATCGGGCAGGAACGCCCCACGCGCAACCAGAACGATCTAACTTGGGTTAGCAAACCAGACTGTGGGATAGCTACCACGCGAAAAGCTCGAACATAAGACACCGCCAGGACCGAGCACAGAACAAAGGACGGAACGGAAAAAGCCGACTGCAGACCATTCCCCGCCGGGGAAGGCAGCCAGAGCCGTAAGGACTGGAAAGGGGCAATTGCAGACCCAGAGAGACTTTACTTACCTAACTGCAAGCAGGCTCCTTTGCTAAGACTTCTGGGGGTGCTGGACAGTCACAGTCTGCCTCACGGGGTGCGTCAGCGGTCCACCCAGAGAGCTGAGCGGCAGCGGCGGAAAAGGTGACAAGCCGCGGCGAGCGTGCTCGCCAAACTCCTGAGCTACTCGGACCTGGGAAGGGCACAAAGCGCAGTCCCAGCCGAATCTGTGCCTCTGAGGGCTGCCTGAGCGCCGAACCTGAGCGGCTTGGACCGGGGAAGTGCACGCAGCCTAGGGCCGGCCCCAGACGGTTCCCGGCTGAGCATCGTAGAGCCGGAGCGGTTTGTGCGCCGCGAGAAAGGACAGGTCAAGTGGGGCTGAGATGCGGTGTGCACACGACAGTGCTGTTTGTTTGCAGCATCCCCCCTCCCCACAGCGTGACTGAACTAGTGAGCCTAAAAAACCAGCAAACAGAAGAAGTTAAACAGAGGGAACCACCTTGGAAGTGAGCCCACACGGCCCATAACATCAGAGAAGGGCTAGATATATTTTTAATACTTTTAAAATCATTCCTTTTTTTTTTTTTGCTTTTTGCTTTTTTGTTTTTTTTTCTTTTTTTTCTAGCTTTTTTTTAATTGTTAAGTCTTCTATTTCTCCTCTAATTTTTATTTCTATAACCTATTATTACTATTATTTTTTTTTTTTTAAGGCAAACACCATATATACTCTTTGGATGGTTGTTGGTGTGTTTTTTTTTTCTTTTGTTTGTTTGTTTTTTAATAATTTTTTTCTTTCTTCCTTTTTCCTTCTGCTTTTCTTTAATATTGTATCTTTGAAAATCCAACCTCTACTCTAGATTTTTAATCTTTGCTCTTAGGTTTTTGTTGTCAATTTTGTACTTTTAAAAACCCAAACTTCACTACCCAAGTTTACCTGAGAGCGAGATTACTGGCTTGACCACTCTCTCCTCCTCTGGACTCTCCTTTTTCTCCACCAGGTGGCCTCTGTCTCTTTTCTTCCCCATCTCTTCTCTATCCAACTCTGTGAATCTCTGTGTGTTCCAGATGGTAGAGAACACCTAAGGAACTGGTTACTGGCAGGATTTGTCTCTCTCCTACTCATTCCTCTCTCTTATCCTCCTGGTCACCTCTGTCTACTTCCTCCCTCTCCTCTTCCCCGTATAACTCTGTAAATACCTCTGAGTGGTCCAGACTATAGAGCGCACATAAGGAAGTGACTACTGACTAGCTTGCTCTCTCCTCTCTCGATCTCACCGCATCTCATTCCAGTTACCTCTAACTACCCCCTCCATCTTCTCTTCTCCTTGTAACTCAGTGAACCTCTCTGAGTGTCCCTCAATGTGGAGAAACTTTTCATCTTTAACCTAGATGTTTTATCATTGGCGCTGTATAGATGGAGAAGTCTAGAGACTACTGTAAAAATAAAACTGAAAACCAGAAGCAGGAAGCTTAAATCCAAAGCCTGAAAACATTAGAGAACTCTTGAATTCAGGGAACATTAAGCAATAGGAGCTCATCAAATGCCTTCATACCTACACCAAAACCAAGCTCCACCCAAGGGCCAACAAGTTCCAAAACGAGACATACCACGCAAATTCTCCAGCAACACAGGAACACTCCCCTGAACTTCAATATACAGGCAGCTCAAAATTATCCCAAAACCTTTGATGTCTCATAACCCATTACGGGTCACTCCACTGCACTCCAGAGAGAAAAAACCCAGCTCCACCCACCAAAACTCCAACACAAGCCTCCCTAACCAGGAAACCTTGACAAGCCACTGACAGAACCCCACCCAAAGTGAGGAAGCTCCATAATAAAGAGAACTCCACAAATTCCCAGAATATAAAAAGGCCACCCCAAACGCAGCAATATAACCAAGATGAAGAGACAGAGGAATACTCAGCAGGTAAAGGAACAGGAGAGTTGCCCACCAAACCAAACAAAAGAGGAAGAAGTAGGGAATCTACCAGAGAAGGAATTCCGAATATTGATAGTGAAAATGATCCAAAATCTTGAAATCAAAATGGAAACACAGATAAATAGCCTAGAGACAAGGATTGAGAAGATGCAAGAAAGGTTTAACAAGGACCTAGAAGAAATAAAAAAGAGTCAAAATATAATGAATAATGCAATAAATGAGATCAGAAACACTCTGGAGGCAACAAATAGTAGAATAACGGAGGCAGAAGATAGGATTAGTGAAATAGAAGATAGAATGGTAGAAATAAATGAATCAGAGAGGAAACAAGAAAAACGAATTAAAAGAAACGAGGACAATCTCAGAGACCTCCAGGACAATATGATACGCTCCAACATTCGAATTATAGGAGTCCCAGAAGAAGAAGACAGAAAGAAAGATCATGAGAAAATCCTTGAGGAGATAATAGTTGAAAACTTCCCTAAAATGGGGAAGGAAATAATCGCCCAAGTCCAAGAAACACAGAGAGTTCCAAATAGGATAAACCCAAGGCGAAACACCCCAAGACACATATTAATCAAATTAACAAAGATCAAGCACAAAGAACAAATATTAAAAGCAGCAAGGGAAAAACAACAAATAACACACAAGGGGATTCCCATAAGGATAACAGCTGATCTTTCAATAGAAACTCTTCAGGCCAGGAGGGAATGGCAAGACATACTTAAAGTGATGAAAGACAATAACCTACAGCCCAGATTACTGTATCCAGCAAGGATCTCATTCAAATACGAAGGAGAAATCAAAAGCTTTACAGACAAGCAAAAGCTGAGAGAATTCAGCACCACCAAACCAGCTCTCCAACAAATTCTAAAGGATATCCTCTAGACAGGAAACATGAAAAGGGTGTATAAACCCGAACCCAAAACAATAAAGTAAATGGTAACGGGATCATACTTATCAATAATCACCTTAAACGTAAATGGGTTGAACGCCCCAACCAAAAGACAAAGACTGGCCGAATGGATACAAAAACAAGACCCCTCTATATGCTGCTTACAAGAGACCCACCTCAAAACAAGGGACACATACAGACTGAAAGTGAAGGGCTGGAAAAAGATATACCATGCAAACAGAGACCAAAAGAAAGCAGGAGTGGCAATACTCATATCCGATAAAATAGACTTTAAAACAAAGGCTGTGAAAAGAGACAAAGAAGGCCACTACATAATGATCAAAGGAACAATCCAAGAAGAAGATATAACAATTATAAATATATATGCACCCAATATAGGAGCACCGCAATATGTAAGAGAAATGATAACAAGTATGAAAGGGGAAATCAACAATAACACAATAATAATGGGAGACTTTAATACCCCGCTCACACCTATGGACAGATCAACTAAACAGAAAATTAACAAAGAAATGCAAACTTTAAATGATACATTAGATCAGTTAGACCTAATTGATATCTATAGGACATTTCACCCCAAAACAATGAATTTCACCTTTTTTTCAAGTGCTCATGGAACCTTCTCCAGGATAGATCACATCCTGGGCCATAAATCTAAACTTGATAAATTCAAAAAAAATCGAAATCATTCCAAGCATCTTTTCTGACCATAATGCATTAAGATTAGATCTCAATTACAGGAGAAAAACTATTAAAAATTCCAACATATGGAGGTTGAACAACACACTTCTGAATAACCAACAAATCACAGAAGAAATCAAAAAAGAAATCAAAATATGCATAGAAACTAATGAAAATGAAAACACAACAACCCAAAACCTGTGGGACACTATAAAAGCAGTGCTAAGAGGAAAGTTCATAGCAATACAGGCATACCTCAAGAAACAAGAAAAAAGTCAAATAAATAACCTAACTCTACAACTAAAGCAACTAGAAAAGGAAGAGTTGGAGAACCCCAGAGTTAGTAGAAGGAAAGAAATCTTAAAAATTAGGGCAGAAATAAATGCAAAAGAAACAAAAGAGACCATAGCAAAAATCAACAAAGCCAAAAGCTGGTTCTTTGAAAGGATAAATAAAATTGACAAACCATTAGCCAGACTCATCAAGAAGCAAAGAGAGAAAAATCAAATCAATAAAATTAGAAATGAAAATGGAGAGATCACAACAGACAACACAGAAATACAAAGGATCATAAGAGACTACTATCAGCAATTGTATGCCAATAAAATGGACAACGTGGAAGAAATGGACAAATTCTTAGAAAAGTACAATTTTCCAAAACTGAACCAGGAAGAAATAGAAAATCTTAACAGACCCATCACAAGCACGGAAATTGAAACTGTAATCAGAAATCTTCCAGCAAACAAAAGCCCAGGTCCAGACGGCTTCACAGCTGAATTCTACCAAAAATTTCGAGAAGAGCTAACACCTATCCTCCTCAAACTCTTCCAGAAAATTGCAGAGGAAGGTAAACTTCCAAACTCATTCTATGAGGCCACCATCACCCTAATACCAAAACCTGACAAAGATGTCACAAAAAAAGAAAACTACAGGCCAATATCACTGATGAACATAGATGCAAAAATCCTCAACAAAATTCTAGCAATCAGAATCCAACAACACATTAAAAAGATCATACACCATGACCAAGTGGGTTTTATCCCAGGGATGCAAGGATTCTTCAATATCCGCAAATCAATCAATGTAATTCACCACATTAACAAATTGAAAAATAAAAACCATATGATTATCTCAATAGATGCAGAGAAGGCCTTTGACAAAATTCAACATCCATTTATGATAAAAACTCTCCAGAAAGCAGGAATAGAAGGAACATACCTCAACATAATAAAAGCTATCTATGACAAACCCACAGCAAACATTATCCTCAATGGTGAAAAATTGAAAGCATTTCCTCTAAAGTCAGGAACAAGACAAGGGTGTCCACTTTCACCGCTACTATTCAACATAGTTCTGGAAGTTTTGGCCACAGCAATTAGAGCAGAAAAAGAAATAAAAGGAATCCAAATTGGAAAAGAAGAAGTAAAACTCTCACTGTTTGCAGATGACATGATCCTCTACACGGAAAACCCTAAAGACTCCACCAGAAAATTACTAGAGCTAATCAATGAATATAGTAAAGTTGCAGGATATAAAATCAACACACAGAAATCCCTTGCATTCCTATACACGAATAATGAGAAAGTAGAAAAAGAAATCAAGGAAACAATTCCATTCACCATTGCAACGAAAAGAATAAAATACTTAGGAATATATCTACCTAAAGAAACTAAAGACCTATATATAGAAAACTATAAAACACTGATGAAAGAAATCAAAGAGGACACTAATAGATGGAGAAATATACAATGTTCATGGATCGGAAGAATCAATATAGTGAAAATGAGTATACTACCCAAAGCAATTTACAAATTCAATGCAATCCCTATCAAGCTACCAGCAACATTTTTCACAGAACTAGAACAAATAATTTCAAGATTTGTATGGAAATACAAAAAACCTCGAATAGCCAAAGCAATCTTGAGAAAGAAGAATGGAACTGGAGGAATCAACTTGCCTGACTTCAGGCTCTACTACAAAGCCACAGTCATCAAGACAGTATGGTACTGGCACAAAGACAGACATATAGATCAATGGAACAAAATAGAAAGCCCAGAGATAAATCCACACACATATGGACACCTTATCTTTGACAAAGGAGACAAGAATATACAATGGAGTAAAGACAATCTCTTTAACACGTGGTGCTGGGAAAACTGGTCAACCACTTGTAAAAGAATGAAACTAGATCACTTTCTAACACCCCACACAAAAATAAACTCAAAATGGATTAAAGATCTAAATGTAAGACCAGAAACTATAAAACTCCTAGAGGAGAACATAGGCAAAACACTCTCAGACATAAATCACAGCAGGATCCTCTATGATCCACCTCCCAGAATTCTGGAAATAAAAGCAAAAATAAACAAATGGGATCTAATTAAAATTAAAAGCTTCTGCACAACAAAGGAAAATATAAGCAAGGTGAAAAGACAGCCTTCTGAATGGGTGAAAATAATAGCAAATGAAGCAACTGACAAACAACTAATCTCAAAAATATACAAACAACTTCTGCAGCTCAATTCCAGAAAAATAAACGACCCAATCAAAAAATGGGCCAAAGAACTAAATAGACATTTCTCCAAAGAAGACATACGGATGGCTAACAAACACATGAAAAGATGCTCAACATCACTCATTATTAGAGAAATGCAAATCAAAACCACAATGAGGTACCACTTCACACCAGTCAGAATGGCTGCGATCCAAAAATCTGCAAGCAATAAATGCTGGAGAGGGTGTGGAGAAAAGGGAACCCTCCTACACTGTTGGTGGGAATGCAAACTAGTACAGCCACTATGGAGAACAGTCTGGAGATTCCTTAAAAAATTGCAAATAGAACTACCTTATGACCCAGCAATCCCACTTCTGGGCATACACACCGAGGAAACCAGAATTGAAAGAGACACATGTACCCCAATGTTCATCGCAGCACTGTTTATAATAGCCAGGACATGGAAACAACCTAGATGTCCATCAGCAGATGAATGGATAAGAAAGCTGTGGTACATATACACAATGGAGTATTACTCAGCCGTAAAAAAGAATTCATTTGAATCAGTTCTGATGAGATGGATGAAACTGGAGCCGATTATACAGAGTGAAGTAAGCCAGAAAGAAAAACACCAATACAGTATACTAACACATATATATGGAATTTAGGAAGATGGCAATGATGACCCTGTATGCAAGACAGGGAAAGAGACACAGATGTGTATAATGGACTTTTGGAATCAGAGGGAGGGAGAGGGTGGGATGATTTGGGAGAATGACATTCTAACATGTATACTATCATGTAAGAATTGAATCGCCAGTCTATGTCTGATGCAGGATACAGCATGCTTGGAGCTGGTGCACGGGGATGACCCAGAGGGATGTTGTGGGGAGGGAGGTGGGAGGGGGGTTCATGTTTGGGAACGCATGTAAGAATTAAAGATTTTAAAATTTAAAAAAAAAAGAATAAAAAAATAAAAATAAAAAATAAAAGACACTTACTCCTTGATGACCAACCTAGATAGCATATTCAAAAGCAGAGACATTACTTTGCCAACAAAGATCCATCTAGTCAAGGCTATGGTTTTTCCTGTGGTCATGTATGGATGTGAGAGTTGGACTGTGAAGAAAGCTGAGCACCAAGGAATTGATGCTTTTGAATTGTGGTGTTAGAGAAGACTCTTGAGAGTCCCTTGGACTGCAAGGAAGGAGATCAGTCCTGGGTGTTGTTTGGAAGGAATGATGCTAAAGCTGAAACTCCAATACTTTGGGCACCTCATGCAAAGAGTTGACTCATTGGAAAAGACTCTGTTGCTGGGAGGAATTGGGGGCAGGAACAAAAGGGGATGACAGAGGATGAGACGGCTGGATGGCATAACCAACTCGATGGACGTGAATTTGAGTGAACTCCAGGAGTTGGTGATGGACAGGGAGGCTTGGCATGCTGTGATTCATGGGGTCACAAAGAGTTGGACACGACTGAGTGACTAAACTGAACTATCATATATGGCTTTTATTGTGTTGAGGTATGTTCTTTCTATGCCTGTTTTCTGGAGGATTTTATCACAAATGGATGTTGAATTTTGTCAAAGGCTTTCTCTGATTGAGAAAGGCTTTCTTTCTCTGATTGAGATAATCATATGGGTTTTATCTTTCAATTTATTAATGTGGTGTATCACAGTTTTGCGAATATTGAAGAATCCTTGCACCCCTGGGAAAAAGCCCACTTGGTCATGATGTATGATCTTTTAAATATGTTTTTGGATTCTGTTTGCTAGAATTTTGTTAAGGATTTTTGCATCTATGTTCATCAGTGATATTGGCCTGCAGTTTTCTTTTCTTGTGGCATTTTTGTCTGGTTTTGGTATTAGGGTGATGGTGGCCTCACAGAATGAGTTTGGAAGTTTACCTTCCTCTGCAATTTTCTGGAAGAGTTTGAGTAGGATAGGTTTAGCTCTTCTCTAAATTTTTGGTAGAATTCAGCTGTGAAGCCGTCTGGACCTGGGCTTTTTGTTTGTTCAAAGATTTCTGATCACAGTTTCAATTTCTGTGCTTGTGATGGGTCTGTTAAGATTTTCTATTTCTTCCTGGTTCAATTTTGGAAGGTTATACTTTTCTAAGAATTTGTCCATTTCTTCCACGTTGTCCATTTTATTGGCATATAGTTGCTGATAGTAGTCTCTTATGATCCTTTGTATTTCTCTGTTGTCTGTTGTGATTTCTCCATTTTCATTTCTAGTTTTGCTGCTTTGATTCTTTCCCTTCTTTTTCTTGATGAATCTGGCTAATGGGTCTATTTCATTTGTCTTCTCAAGGAACCAGCTTTTAGCTTTGTTGATGTTTGCTATGGTCTCCTTTGTTTCTTTTTCATTTATTTCTGTCCCAATTTTTATGATTTCTTTTCTTCTACTAACCCTGGGGTTCTTAATTTCTTTCTTTTCTAGTTGCTTTAGGTGTAGAGTTAGGTTATTTATTTGATTTTTCTCTTGTTTCTTGAGGTAAGCTTGTATTGCTATAAACCTCCCCCTTAGCAGTGCTTTAACTGAATCCTATAGGTTTGGGGTTGTTGTGTTTTCATTTTCATTCATTTCTATGCATATTTTTATTTGTTTTTTATTTCTTCTGTGATTTGTTGGTTATTCAGAAAGGTGCTATTTAGCCTCCGTATGTTTGCATTTTTAAAGTTTTTTGGTTTTTTTTTTTCCTTTTCAGTTCAGTTCAGTTCAGTTCAGTACAGTTGCTCAATCGTGTCTGACTCTGCGACCCCGTGAATCACAGCACACCAGCCATCCTTGTCCATCACCAAGTCCCCGAATTCACCCAACACATGTGCATTGAGTCAGTAATGCCATCCAGCCATCTCATCCTCTGTCATCCCCCCTTCTCCTACACCCAATCCCTCCCAGCATCAGGGTCTTTTCCAATGAGTCAGCTCTTTGCATGAGGTGTTTTTTCCTGTAGTTGACATCTGATCTTACCACATTTTGATCAAAAAAGATGCTTGGAATGATTCAGTTTTTTTTTTTAATTTACCAAGGCTAGATTTATGGCCCGGATATGATCTATCCTGGAGAAGGTTGCATGTGCACTTGAGAAAAAGGTGAAATTCATTGTTTTGGGGTGAAATGTGTTATAGATATCAATTAAGTCTAACTGGTCCATTGTATCATTTAAAGTTTGTGTTTCCTTGCTAATTTTCTGTTTAGTTGTTTTGTCCATAGATGTGAGTGGGGTATTAAAGTCAGCCACTATTATTGTGTTACTGTTAATTTCTCCTTTCATACTTGCTAGCGTTTGCCTTACATATTGCAGTGCTCCTATGTTGGGTGCATATATATTCATAACTGTTATATCATCTTCTTGGATTGATCTTTTGATCATTAGGTAGTGTCCTTCTTTGTCTCTTTTCATGGCCTTTATTTCAAAGTTTATTTTATCTGATATGAGTATTGCTATTCCTGCTTTCTTTTGGTCTCTATTTGCATGAAATATCTTTTTCCAGCCCTTCAATTTCAGTCTGTATGTGTCCCTTGTTTTGAGGTGGGTCTCTTGTAGACAGCACATATATTGGTCTTGTTTTTGTATCCATTCAGCCAGTCTTTGTCTTTTGGTTGGAACATTCAACCTATTTACACTTAGGGTAATTATTGATAAGTATGATCCCATTGCCATTTATTTTGTTGTTTTGGGTTTGAGTTTATAAACCTCTTCTCTGTTTCCTGTCTAAGAAGATCTTTAGCATTTGTTGGAGAGCTGGTTTGGTAGTGCTGAATTCTCTCAGTTTTTGTTTGTCTGTGAAGCTTTTGATTTCTCCTTCATATTTGAATGAGATCCTTGCTGGGTACAGTAATCTGGGTTGTAGGTTTTTCTCTTTCATCACTTTAAATATGTCCTGCCATTCCCTTCTGGCCTGAAGAGTTTCTATTGAAAGGGCAGATGTTTTCCTTATGGGAATCCCCTTGTGTGTTACTTTGCTGCTTTTAATATTTACTTGTTGTGTTTGATCTTCATTAATTTAATTGATGTGTCTTGTGGTGTTTCACCTTGGGTTTATCCTGTTTGAGACTCTCTGGGTTTCTTGGACTTGGATGGCTATTTCCTTCCTAATTTTAGGGAAGTTTTCAACTATTATCTCCTCAAGTATTTTCTCATGGCCTTTCTTTTTGTCTTCTTCTGGGACGCCTATGATTCCAATGTTGGGGCATTGTCAAATGTTTGACATTGTCCCAGAGGTCTCTGAGGTTGTCCTCATTTCTTTTAATTCTTTTCTTTTTTCCTCTCTGCTTCATTTTTTTCCATCATTCTATCTTCCCCTCACTTATCCTATCTTCTGCCTCAGTTATTCTATTGTTAGTTCCCTCCAGAGTGTTTTTATCTCAGTTATTGTATTATTCATCGTTTATTGACTCTATTTTTTTTTTAATTTCTTCTAGGTTCTTGGTAACCAATTCTTCCATCATCTCAATCCTTGTCTCCAGACTATTTATCTATAACTCCATTTGGTTTTCCATATTTTGGATCATTTTTACTATCATTATTCTGAATTCTTTTTCAGGTAGACTCCCTATCTCCTCCTCTTTTGTTTGGTTTGGTGGGCGTTTATCATGTTCCTTTACCTGCTGAATATCTCTCTGCCTTTTCATCTTGTTTAGATTGCTGTGTTTGGGGTGACCTTTTTATATGCTGGATGTTTGAGGTTCCTCTTTATTGTGGAGGTTCCTCCCTGTGGGTGGGGTTGAACGAGTGGCTTGTCAAGGTTTCCTGGTTAGGGAAGTTTATGTTGGTGTTCTGGTGGGTGGAGCTGGATCTCTTCTCTCTCGAGTTCAATGAAGTGTCCAGTAGTGAGTTTTGAGGTGTCTATGAGTTTGGTGTGACTTTTGGCTGCCTGTATTTTAATGCTCAGGATTATGTTCCTGCATTTTTGGAGTTGGTATGTCTTGCTCTGACACTTGTTGGCTCTTGGGTGGAGCTTGGTTTCAGTGTAGGTATGGAGGCTTTTGGATGAGCTGTTGTTGATTAATGTTCCCTGGAGTCAAGAGTCTTCTGGTGTTCTCATGTTTTGGATTTAAGCCTCTTGCCTCTGACTTTCAGTCTTATACTTACAGTAGCCTCAAGACTTCTCCATCCATACAGCACCGATGATAAAACATCTAGGTTAATGGTGAAAAGATTCTCCTCAGCGAGGGACACCTAGAGAGATTCGCAGAGTTACATGGAGAAGAGAAGAGGGAGAAGGGAGATAGAAGTGACCAGGAGAAGAAGAGGGGGAATCAAAAGGGGAGAGAGCAATCTAGCCAGCAATCAATTCCCTATGTGTTCTCCACAGTCTGAAACACTCAGAGACGTTCACAGAGTTACATACTGAAGAGAAGAGGGAGGAAGAAGATAGAGATGACCAGGAGGAGAAGAGGGGGAGTCAAAAGGAGAGAGACCAGTCTAGCCTGTGATCAGTTCCCTAAGTGTTCTCCATAGCCCAGAATACCCAAAGAGATTCACAGAGTTGGATAGAGAAGAGAAGGGGGAGGAAGGAGATAGAGGTGACTTGGGGGAGAAAAAGGAGAGTCAAAAGCGGGAGAGAGCAATCAATCAGTAATCACACTCCTAAGTAAAATTGGGTACTGAAGATTAGATTCTTAAAGTTACAAAATTGATAACAAATACCAAAAATCAAACATTAGAAATCTAGAGTAGAGGTTAGACTCTCAAAAATACAATATTAAAAAAAAAATAACAAAAATGAATGTACATAAAAATAAATATATATATATAATGAAAAAAATATATGAAATTTGCTTTAAAATAGGGTCTTTTTTGCAAGGTAATAGTAGGTTATAAAAATGAAAATTAAAGGAGTAATAAAGAACTTAAAAATAAAAAAAATTTAAAGATGTTGTTTGTCAGTTGCTTCATTTGCTATTATTTTCTCCCATTCTGAAGGCTGTCTTTTCACCTTCCTTATAGTTTCCTTTGTTGTGCAGAAGCTTTTAAGTTTAATTAGGTCCCATGATAATAATAAAATATATCTAGGAGTTTCTCTGGAGCTGTCGAGGGCAGTGTGGGGTTAGTTCAGTTTCAGATAGTTCCTTGTTCCAGCTTATACTTCTTCTCAAGGTCTATAGACCCCTTCCAATGTACTCAGTGCTAACTACAGGGTTTTAATCTGTTGCACCTGTCACTTCCAAAGCAGCTCCCTCTTCTTTGTTTATTTTGGCTTCCTCTGTTTGCAAGTCTCTTCAGTGTCTAATTTATTCCCTGACACAAGGGGGCAAAGGTGGTTGCTTATTTAGGCTCGCTTGTTCAGTTGTGCTGTGGGGAGGGAGGAACACTGAAAACAAATGTCACTGGCATGTGTGGGGAGTGCAGTGTTGGGGCCACACTGGGTTTGCCCCTGCTCACGGTGTGTGTGCTTTCCTGTTCTACACTGCTCAGGTTCCAGGTTGCTCTGCAGGGGAACTGTCTAAAGCGGGCCCTGGGTTGCACGCACTTCCCAGGTCTAAGCCACTCAGGTTCAGGTTCTGGGGTATTCCACAAAGGCACAGACTCGGGTGGGCCTGCGTTTTGTGCCCTTCCCACGTCTGAGCAGCTCGGGCGACCAGGTGCTTGGCAAGCACACTCTCCCAGGTGGGCAGTGCGTCTTATCACCTCCCTGGTCCTAGCTGCTTGGTTTCCTTGGTGCACAGCTAGAGTGCCATCTCAGGTGTGCTGTGTGTCTCCTCTGGGGGGCTGATCTCTGACTGTGAGCCTCCTGGTGGATGTCAACTGTCTAGGATCCCAGGAAGACTTGGTTAGCAACTGGGAGCCTGCTCACAGTTTGGTGGAGGATGCGTCTCTGAAGCCAAGATTGCCCCTCGCCTTCTGACTGGCTGTTGCCTGCTTGTCTCTCTGCCTCTGGCAGGGGCAATGGGCCAGTCTGCTCTCTTCTGGTATTCTCTCAGTCCTTTGTTCTGTGAGCGCACCAGGCTGTGCCTTAGAGCTTTTTGTGGGAAACTTCTCTCTTTTTCTCTCTCTGGCTATCCCACAGTTTGGGCTGCTCTCTCACGTTAGCTATCTCAGATTGTCCTCAGGGCATTCAGACCCAGTCCTTACCCTAAGCAATGCAGCCCATGCCTCCCTGTTTAGCCCCTGCTCACTGCTGGTAGATGTGAGTGTCTGGGCTACTTCTTCCCTGGGAGTTGCAATTAGGTGCATCATCTGTGGGGTTTTTTGGTTTTTATTTTCCTCCCAGTTATGTTGCCCTCTGAGATTCCAAAAACTCCCCACAGACCCGCTGGTAAGAGGGTTTCCTGTTGTTTGGAAACTTCTCCTTCATGATTCCCTCCCCAGGACCCGTCTCCATCCCTGACTCTTTGTCTCTCTTTTTATCTTTTATATTTTGTCCTATCTCCTTTCAAAGAGAATGGGCTGCCTTTCTAGGTGCCTGGTGTCATCCACCAGCGCTCAGAAGTTGTTTTGTGGAATTTGCTCAGCATTCAAATGGCCATTCAATGGATTTGTGGGAGAGAACAGTCTCCCCATCCTATTTCTCTGCCATCTTAGGGCCGCCTCCCTAATTCAGTTTAAAGGAAATCCGACCTGATTGTTTATGTGTGTGTGCCTGCGCGCTCAGTTGCTCCAGTCTTATCCGACTCTTCGTGACCCCATGGACTGTAGCCTGCCAGGCTCCTCTGTCCCTGGGACCCTCCAGGGAAGAATACTGGAATGAGTTTCCATTTCCTTCTCCAGGGGATCTTCCGAACCCAGGGGTTGAGCCCGAGTCTCCTGCATCTTCTGCATCTCAGGCAGATTCTTTCCTGCTGAGCAACTGGGGAACCCCCGATTGTTTATACCTAGGATAATGCTGAGCCTCTCTGGGGTAAAGTGATTGGCTCCTCAAATAACCTCACTGCCCCGCATCTCTCCTGAAGGTGCTGGGGTTATGGAATGGAAGTCAGGCACACACAACTCCTGATCTTTGGAAAGCATTCCCTGGTGTCCTGATGGTTCTATGGGGCTGGGGCATTGGCTGGGCACACTGGGCTTCTATCCCTCTAGATGCTGCTTTCCCTGCCAGCCTTCCCAGTGCAGCCTGAGGGTGGAATAATATATGAAATGTTCTTCCCACTTGTCAGAGCCCAGTCACTGCCTGGAGGACTTATCCTCATCTTGGATCCTACCAGCTGCAGTCCCCTGAGTGACCACCAAATCCACCTTCCAGCTCACCTGTCCGCTTGTCCATACCCAGCTCCACTGCAGAGCCACCCACCTACTTCAGCAGCAGCCTAGGAGCCCCACCTGGTGTCAATACAGCATCCTACCCCAGGGAGCCTGGTGATACCACTCCATCCACATCAACGAAGTAACCAAGGTAGTTCACAGGCTCTTATTTCCCTCAAAACAGCAGACTCAAGAAATCCCCTGCTGCTAATATGACCTAGTTTAAATATGAAATAAGCTTTATTCAAAACATTAATTCTTCAAAATATTCACCATTGTTAAAATTAGAAGATGGGTATTTGTTATATAAGGCCATCCCTGGTGGCTCAATGGTAAAGAATCCACCTATGATGCAGGAGATACTGGATCGATCCTTGGGTCAGAAGGATCCCTCTGGAGAAGGTAATGTCAACTCACTCCAGTATTCTTGCCTGGAGAATCCCATAGACAAAGGAGCCTGGAGTCCCAAAGAGGTGGACACAGCGACTAATCAACAACAGCAATTCGTTATTGTTCTATCTTTCTTTGTGTTTAAAAATTTTAATAAAGAAGAAGTAAAGAAAAAAAATAAATATATGAACAAGCACACACATGAAATTTAAGTTTTTGCTTTTCAAAATCACCAGAAAGAGTTGTGAGTACATAGCCAGTATAAAGCAAAACCTCAGACTGAGAGCCCATTGAGACAGTTATATTTTTTCACACCTAGGAAAAAACTCACCAAAGTCACTTAATGCCTCAAGGAGGCTCAACAGTGGCTGCAGGCCAAACAGGGGAAACCTGTTAATATGCCTTCGGGTGAGGCCTCGCCATTTCCAGATTTCTATTCCCTCATTTCTAAAATAAGAGACTTGTACTACATGATAATGAGCACCATCTAGCATGAGTCAGGCACTTTACATGCTTTCTCCCCAATTTTGAACACAATTATTGAAGATATGGGGCTTCCCAGGTGGCTCAGTGGTAAAGAATCTGCCCGCCGATGCAGGAAGATGCAGGAGATGTGGGTTCGACACCTGGGCCAGTAAGATCTCCTGGAGGAGGAAATGGTAACCCACTCCGGTATTCTTGCCTGGGGAATCCCATAGAGAGTGGAGCCTGGCAGGCTACAGTATGTAGGGTTGCAAACAGTTGGACATGACTGAGAACAGAAACACACACACATTAAAGATATATATTAATATCTGCATCTTTAGATGGGCAGTTTTATTTTTATTTTTAAAATTTATTTATTTTAATTGCAGGCTACTTACTTTACAATATTATAGTGGTTTCGCCATACATTGACATGAATCAGCCATGGGTGTACATGTGTTCCCAAACCTGAGCCCCCCTCCCACCTCCCTCCCCAACCTATCCCTCTAGATCATCCCAGTACCAGCCCTGAGCACCCTGTCTAATGCAATGAACCTGGACTGGTGGTCTATCTCACATATGATAATATACATGTTTCAATGCTATTCTCTCAAATCATCCCACCCTCGTCTTCTCCCACAGAGTCCAAAAGACTGTTCTATACATTGGTGTCTCTTTTGCTGTCTTGCATATAGGGTTATCATTACTATCTTTCTAAAATATAAAAAAAAAAGTGTTACTGTACTGAATTGGTGTGTTTATTTCTGGCTTACTTCGCTCTGTATAATAGGCTCCACTTTCATCCACCTCATTACAACTGATTTAGATGTATTCTTTTTAATGGCTGAGTAATACTCCATTGTGTATATGTACCACAGCTTTCTTATCCATTCGTCTGCTGATGGACATCTAGGTTGCTTCCATGTCCTGGCTATTATAAACGGTGCTGTGATGAACACTGGGTACACGTGTCTCATTCAATTCTGGTTTCCTGGGTGTGTATGCCCGGCAGTGGGACTGCTGGGTCATATGGCAGTTCTATTTCCAATTTTTTAAGGAATCTCCACACTGTTCTCCATAATGGCTGTACTAGTTTGCATTCCCACCAACAGTGTTCCCTTTTCTCCACACCCTCTCTAGCATTTATTGTTTGTGGACTTTTGGATAGCAGCCATTCTGACCAGCGTGAGATGGTACCTCATTGTGGTTTTGATTTGCATTTCTCTGATAATGAGTGAACCTGAGCATTGTTTCATGTGTTTGTTAGCCATCTATATGGCTTCTTTGGAGAAATGTCTGTTTAGTTCTTTGACCCATTTTTTGATTGAGTCGTCTATTTTTCTGGAATTGAGCTGCAGGAGTTGCTTGTATATATTTTTAGTTTAATTCTTTGTCAGTTGCTTCGTTTGCTATTATTTTCTCCCATTCTGAAGGCTGTCTTTTCTCCTTGCCTATAGTTTCCTTCACTGCGCAAAATCTTTTAAGTTTAATTAGGTCCCATTTTTTAATTTTTGCTTTTATTTCCATTACTCTGGGAGGTGGGTCGTAGAGGATCCTGCTGTAATGTATATCAGAGAGTGTTTTGCCTGTGTTTTCCTCTAGGAGTTTTATAGTTTCTGGTCTTACATTTAGATCTTGAATCCATTTTGAGTTTATTTTTGTGTATCATGTTAGAAAGTGTTCTAGTTTCATTCTTTTACAAGTGGTTGACCTGTTTTCCCAGCACCACTTGTTGAAGAGATAACCTTTTCTCCATTGTATATTCTTGCCTCCTTTGTCAAAGGTAAGATGTCCAAGGTGTGTGGATTTATCTCTGGGCTTTCTATTTTGTTCCATTGATCTATATTTCTGTCTTTATGCCAGTATCATAACGTCTTGATGATTAGCTTTGTAGTATAGCTTGAAGTCAGGCAAGTTAATTCTTCCAGTTCCATTCTTCTTTCTCAAGATTGCCTTGGCTATTCAAGGTTTTTTGTATTTCCATACAAGTTGTGAAATTATTTGTTCTAGTTGTCTGAAAAATACTGTTGGTAGCTTGATAGGGATTGCATTGAATCTATAGGTTGCTTTGGGTAGTACACTCATTTTCACTATATTGATTCTTCCAATCCATGAACGTGGTATATTTCTCCATCTATTTGTGTCATGGATGATTTCTTTTATCAGTGTTTTATAGTTTCTATATATAGGTCTTTTGTTTCTTTAGGTAGATATATCCCTAAGTACCTGAATGGTCTAGTGGGTTTCCCTGCTTTCTTCAATTTAAGTCTGAATTCGGCAATAAGGAGTTCATGATCTGAGCCACAGACAGCTGTCAGTCTTGTTTTTGCTGACTGTATAAAGCTTCTCCATCTTTGTCTGCAAAGAATATAATCAATCTGATTTGGGTGTTGACCATCTGGTGATGTCCATGTGTAGAATCTTCTCTTGTGTTGTTAGAAGAGGGTGTTTGCTATGACCAGTGCATTCTCTTGGCAAAACTCTATTAGTCTTCGCCCTGCTTCATTTCATATTCCAAGGCCAAATTTGCCTATAACTCCAGGTGTTTCTTGACTTCCTACTTTGCATTCCAGTCCCCTATAATGAAAAGGACATGTTTTGGGGGTTTTTGTTCTAAAAGGTCTCATAGGTCTTCATAGAACTGTCCAACTTCAGCTTCTTCAGCATTACTGGTTGGGGCATAGACTTGGATAACTGTGATATTGAATGGTTTGCCTTGGAAATGAACAGAGATCATTCTGTCGTTTTTGAGATTGCATCCAAGTACTGCATTTCGGACTCTTTTGTTGACCATGATGGCTACTCCATTTCTTCTGAGGGATTCCTGCTCGCAGTAGTAGATATAACGGTCATCTGAGTTAAATTCACCCATTCCAGTCCATTTTAGTTCACTAATTCCTAGAATGTCGACATTCACTCTTGCCATCTCTTGTTTGACCACTTCCAATTTACCTTGATTCATGCACCTAACATTCCAGATTCCTATGCAATATTGCTCTTTACAGCATTGGATCTTGCTTCTATCACCAGTCACATCCACAGCTGGGTATTGTTTTTGCTTTGGCTCCATCCCTTCATCCTTCCTGGATTTATTTTCCACGGATCTCCAGTAGCATATTGGGCACCTACCGACCTGGAGGGTTCCTCTTTCAGTATCCTATCATTTTGCCTTTTCATACTGTTCATGGGGTTCTCAAGGTAAGAATACTGAAGTGGTTTGCCATTCCCTTCTCCAATGGACCACATTCTGTCAGACCTCTCCACCATGACCCACCCATCTTGGGTGGCCCCACATGGCATGGCTTACTTTCATTGAGTTAGACAAGGCTGTGGTCCATGTGGTTAGATTGACTAGTTTTCTGTGATTATGGTCAGTGTGTCTGCCCTCTGATGCCCTCTTGCAACACCTACCATCTTACTTGGCTTTCTCTTACCTTGGGCGTGGGGTATCTCTTCACGGCTGCTCCAGCACAGTGCAGCTGCTGCTCCTTACATGGGACTAGGGGTAGCTCCTCACTGCCACCCCTCCTGACCTTGAACGTGGAGTAGCTCCTCTCGGCCCTCCTGTACACATGCAGCCACTGTTCCTTGGAAGTGGGGTTTCTCACGTGGGGATGATTTAAGGGACTAGATCTGATAGATAGAGTGCCTGATGAACTATGGATGGAGGTTCGTGACACTGTACAGGAGACAGGGATCAAGACCATCCCCATGGAAAAGGAATGCAAAAAAGCAAAATGGCTGTCTGGGGAGGACTTACAAATAGCTGTGAAAAGAAGAGAAGTGAAAAGTAAAGGAGAAAAGGAAAGATATAAGCATCCGAATGCAGAGTTCCAAAGAATAGCAAGAAAAGATAAGAAAGCCTTCCTCAGCGATCAATGCAAAGAAATAGAAGAAAAGAACAGAATGGGAAAAACTAGAGATCTCCTCAAGAAAATTAGAGATACCAAGGGAACATTTCATGCCAAGATGGGCTCGATAAGGGACAGGAATGGTATGGACCTAAAAGAAGCAGAAGCTATTAAGAAGCGGTGGCAAGAATACACAGAATAACTGTAAAAAAAAGATCTTCACGACCCAGATAATCACGATGGTGTGATCACTCACCTAAAGTATGATCACTCACTTCACATCCTGGAATGTGAAGTCAAGTGGGCCTTAGAAAGCATCACTATGAACAAAGCTAGTGGAGGTGATGGAATTCCAGTTGAGCTGTTTCAAACCCTGAAAGATGATGCTGTGAAAGTGCTGCACTCAATATGCCAGCACATTTGGAAAACTCAGCAGTGGCCACAGGACTGGAAAAGGTCCGTTTTCATTCCAATCCCAAAGAAAGGCAATGCCAAAGAATGCTCAAACTACTGCACAATTGCATTTATCTCACACGCTAGTAAAGTAATGCTCAACATTCTCCAAGCCAGGCTTCAGCAACATGTGAACCGTGAACTTCCTGATGTTCAAGCTGGTTTTAGAAAAGGCAGAGGAACCAGAGATCAAATTGACAACATCTGCTGGATCATGGAAAAAGCAAGAGAGTTCCAGAAAAACATCTATTTCTGCTTTATTGACTATGCCAAAGCCTTTGACTGTGTGGATCACAATAAACTGTGGAAAATTCTGAAAGAGATGGGAATACCAGACCACCTGACCTGCCTCTTGAGAAACCTATATGCAGGTCAGGAAGCAACAGTTAGAACTGGACATGGAACAACAGACTGGTTCCAAATAGGAAAAGGAGTACGTCAAGGCTGTATATTGTCACCCTGCTTATTTAACTTCTATGCAGAGTACATCATGAGAAATGCTGGACTGGAAGAAACACAAGCTGGAATCAAGATTGCCAGAAGAAATATCAATAACCTCAGATATGCAGATGACACCACCCTTATGGCAGAAAGTGAAGAGGAACTAAAAAGCCTGTTGATGAAAGTGAAAGAGAAAAGCAAAAAAGTTGGCTTAAAGCTCAACATTCAGAAAACAAAGATCATGGCATCTGGTCCCATCACTTCATGGGAAATAGATGGGGAAACAGTGGAAACAGTGTCAGACTTTATTTCTTTGGCCTCCAAAATCACTGCAGATGGTGACTGCAGCCATGAAATTAAAAGACGCTTACTCCTTGGAAGAAAACTTATGACCAACCTAGATGGTGTATTCAAAAGCAGAGACATTACTTTGCCGACTAAGGTCCGTCTAGTCAAGGCTATGGTCTCTCCAGTAGGCATGTATGGATGTGAGAGTTGGACTTCAAAGAAAGCTGAGCACTGAAGAATTGACGCTTTTAAACTGTGGTGTTGGAGAAGACTCTTGAGAGTCCCTTGGACTGCAAGGAGATCCAACCAGTCCATTCTAAAGGAGATCAGGTGAAAAGACAGCCTTCTGAATGGGAGAAAATAATAGCAAATGAAGCAACTGACAAACAACGAATCTCAAAAATATACAAGCAACTTATGCAGCTCAACTCCAGAAAAATAAACGACCCAATCAAAAAATGGGCCAAAGAACTAAATAGACATCTCTCCAAAGAAGACATACGGATGGCTAACAAACACATGAAAAGATGCTCAACATCACTCATTATTAGAGAAATGCAAATCAAAACCACAATGAGGTACCACTTCACACTAGTCAGAATGGCTGCGATCCAAAAATCTGCAAGCAATAAATGCTGGAGAGGGTGTGGAGAAAAGGGAACCCTCCTACACTGTTGGTGGGAATGCAAACTAGTACAGCCACTATGGAGAATAGTGTGGAGATTCCTTTAAAAATTGCAAATAGAACTGCCTTATGACCCAGCAATCCCACTGCTGGGCATACACACCCAGGAAACCAGAATTGAAAGAGACACGTGTACCCAATGTTCATCACAGCACTGTTTATAATAGCCAGGACATGGAAACAACCTAGATGTCCATCAGCAGAGTGGATAAGAAAGCTGTGGTACATATACACAATGGAGTATTACTCAGCCATTAAAAAGAATACATTTGAATCAGTTCTGATGAGATGGATGAAACTGGAGCCGATTATACAGAGTGAAGTAAGCCAGAAAGAAAAACACCAATACAGTATACTAACGCATATATATGGAATTTAGAAAGATGGCAATGATGACCCTGTATGCAAGACAAAAAGACACAGATGTGTATAGCGGACTTTTGGACTCAGAGGGAGAGGGAGAGGGTGGGATGATTTGGGAGAATGACATTGAAACATGTATACTATTATGTAAGAATCGAATCGCCAGTCTATGTCCGATGCAGGATACAGCATGCTTGGGGCTGGTGCATGGGGATGACCCAGAGAGATGTTATGGGTAGGGAGGTGGGAGGGGGGTTCATGTTTGGGAATGCATATACACCCGTGGTGGATTCATGTCAATGTATGGCAAAACCAATACAGTATTGTAAAGTAAAATAAAGTAAAAATTAAAATTTAATAAAAAAAATAAAATAAAGGAGATCCGCCCTGGGTATTCTTTGGAAGGAATGATGCTAAAGCTGAAACTCCAGTACTTTGGCCACCTCATGGGAAGAGTTGACTCACTGGAAAAGACTCTGATGCTGGGAGAGATTGTGGGCAGGAGGAGAAGGGGACGACAGAGGATGAGATGGCTGGATGGCATCACTGACTCGATGGACATGAGTTTGAATGAACTCAAGGAGATGGTGATGGACATGGAGGCCTGGAGTGCTGCAATTCATGAGGTCACAAAGAGTCGGACACAACTGAGCGACTGAACTAAACTGAACTGATTTCTAAGTACTTTATTCTTTTCATTGCAATGGTGAATGGAATTGTTTCCTTAATTTCTCTTTCTGTTTTCTCATTGTTAGTGTACAGGAATGCAAGGGATTTCTGTGTGTTAATTTTATATCCTGCAACTTTACTATATTCATTGATTGGCTCTAGCAATTTTCTGGTGGAGTCTTTATGGTTTTCTATGTAGAGAATCATGTCCTCTGCAAACAGTGAGAGTTTTACTTCTTCTTTTAAAATCTGGATTCCTTTTATTCCTTTTTCTGCTCTAATTGCTGTGGCCAAAACTTCCAAAACTATGTTGAATAGTAGTGATGAGAGTGGGCACCCTTGTCTTGTTTCCAACTTTAAGGGAAATGCTTTCAGTTTTTCACCATCAAGGATAATGTTTGCTGTGGGTTTGTCACATACAGCTCTTATTATGTTGATATATGTTCCTTCTATTCCTGCTTTCTGGGGGTGGGGGGTGGAGCGGTTTATCATAAACGGATGTTGAATATTGTCAAAGGCTTTCTCTGCATCTATGGCAACCCACTCCAGTACTCTTGCCTGGAAAATCCCATGGACGGAGGAGCCTGGAAGGCTGTAGTCCATGGGGTCGGTGAGGGTCGGACACAACTGAGTGACTTCACTTTCACTTTTCACTTTCATGCATTGGTGAAGGAAATGGCAACCCACTCCAGTGTTCTTCCCTGGAGAATCCCAGGGATGGGGGAGCCTGGTGGGCTGTCATCTCTGGGGTCGCACAGAGTCAGACAAGACTGAAGCGACTTAGCAGCATCAGCTTTGAGATAATCATATGGTTTTTATCTTTCAATTTGTTAATGTGGTGTATTATGTTGATTGATTTGTGGATATTGAAGAATCCTTGCATCCCTGGAGTAAAGCCCACTTGGTCATGATGTATGATCTTTTTAATATGTTGTTGGATTCTGTTTACTAGAATTTTGTTAAGGATTTTTGCATCTATATTCATCAGTGATATTGGCCTGCAGTTTTCTTTTTTTGTGTGTGGCATCGTTGTCTGGTTTTGGTATTAGGATGATGGTGGCCTCATAGAATGAGTTTGGAAGTTTACCTTCCTCTGCAATTTTCTGGAAGAGTTTGAGTAGGATAGGATTAGCTCTTCTCTAAATTTTTGGTAGAATTCGCTGTGAAGCCGTCTGGACCTGGGCTTTTGTTTGCTGGAAGATTTCCGATTACAGTTTCAATTTCCATGCTTGTAATGTGTCTGTTAAGATTTATTATTTCTTCCTGGTTCAGTTTTGGAAAGTTGTACTTTTCTAAGAATTTGTCCATTTCTTACAAGTTGTCCATTTTATTGGCATATAGTTGCTGATAGTCTCTTATGATCCTTTGTATTTCTATGTTGTCTGTTGTGATCTCTCCATTTTCATTTCTAATTTTGTTGATTTGCTTCTTCTCCCTTTGTTTCTTGATGAGTCTGCCTAATGGTTTGTCAATTTTATTTATCTTCTCAAAGAACTTTTAGCTTTGTTGATTTTTGCTATGGTATCTTTTCTTTTTCATTTATTTCTGCCCTAATTTTTAAGATTTCTTTCCTTCTACTAACCCTGGGCTTCTTTATTTCTTCCTTTTCTAGTTGCTTTAGGTGTAGAGTTAGGTTATTTATTTGACTTTTTCCGAGTCTGAGTGAACTCCGGGAGATGGTGATGAACAGGGAGGCCTGGCGTGCTGCGATTCATGGGGTCGCAAAGAGTCGGACACGACTGAGCGACTGAACTGAACTGAACTGAACTGAAGCCTGTAGTGCTATGAACCTTCCCCTTAGCACTGATTTTATGGTGTCCCATAGGTTTTGAGTTGTTGTCTTTTCATTTTCATTCGTTTATATGCATATTTTGATTTCTTTTTTTATTTCTTCTGTGATTTTTGGTTATTCAACAGCGTATTGTTCAGCCTCCATATGTTGGAATTTTTAATAGTTGTTGTGTTTCCCACCCCACCCCACCCCCAATTGATGTCTAATCTTACTGCATTGTGATCAGAAAAGATGCTTGGAATGATTTCATTTTTTTAAATTTATTTATCAAAGCTAGATTTATGGCCCAGGATGTGATCTATCCTGGAGAAGGGTCCATGTACACTTGAGAAAAAGGTAAATTTCATTGTTTTGGGGTGAAATGTCCTATAAATATCAATTAGGTCTAACTGGTCCATTGTATCAATTAGGGTTTGTGTTTCCTTTTAATTGGCAGTTTTAAGTTCAGAGAAATAAGTGAATTGCTCAGGCCACATTATTCACCAGCCATGGAGAAAGGATTCAGTCACCACCTATGCAATGTCAAGGTCACCATTTTCCCACAGCAGGATTGCACTTCTTGTGAGACTTCCAGGGCTCCTTCCCAAGACTCCTGCAGATAGCTGTTCAGGTTGAACCTCACCCACGGGAGAACTGCTCACATCTATCCCATCCTCAGCTGACCTCTTGTGGCCTGATCCCTGCAGATGCTTCCACCAAAGAAGATGCTTTCTCTTCCTGTTCACCAAGGTGCCTGGCAGGATCACAGCACCTCAACCCAGTCCATGAACAATCAAACTGTTAATCATAATATTACTTTATGACATTGGTTATCAGGGTTACAGTCTGTGATCTACTTCCTGGTAGTCAGTAATTTTTTTCTGGTGTTGGTGGTGTTGTTCAGTTGCTAAGTCATGTCTAACTCTTGTGACCCTATCGACTGTAGCACCCCAGGCTTCTCTGTCCTTCACCATCTCCCTGAGTTTGCGCAAACTCATGCCCATCAAGTTAGTGATGTCATCCGACCATCTTATCCTCTGTCATCCCCTTCCCCCTTTGCCCTCAATCTTCCCCTGCATCAGGGTCTTTATCAGTGAGTTAGCTCTTTGCATCAGGTAGCCAAAGTATTGGAGCTTCAGCTTCAGCATCAGTCCTTCCAATGGATATTCAAGATTGATTTCTTTTTGAATTGACTGGTTTAATCTCCTTGCAGTCCAAGGGACTCTCAAGAGTCTTCTCCAACACTGCAGTTCAAAAGCATCCATTTTTCAGGGCTCAGCCTCCTTTATATTCCAACTCCCACATCCATACATGACTACTGGAAAAACCATAGCTTTGACTAAACAATGCACGTCATGAAATATCCTTCCTGCCCTTGTTGTCTGTGCTCCACAAAGGAGGGAATTTTGTGAGTTTCTCTCTGCTCTTTCCAAGTTCTTGCACAAGCAGTTGCCTGATAAACACTAAATAAACTATGAAGTAAGTTATTGTACACCTCAGATTTGTCCCTGAATGTCTGTACTGTGATGGGTTAAATTGCATCCTGTCCCAAATTTGGATATTAAAATTTCAAGCCTAGTGACCATGTTTGAAAATAAAGTCTTTGCAGATTTAATTCTTTAATCAAGGTCTTGAGAGTGAGTCCCTAATTCAGTTTGACTGGTGTCCTTACAAGGAGTGGAAATTTGGACACAGGCCTTGGGAAGATGAAGGCACAGAACAAGTGATGCTTCTACAACACAATGAAGGGCAAAGATGGCCCATTCATCTCCAGAAGCTGGGACAGCGGTGTGGGACACATTATCCCACACAGACTCAGAAGGCAGCTGCCCTGCTGACCCTTTGATCTGATCTTTTCTATGGCTTAACACACCCAGTTTGTGGCTTTCTGTTATAGTAACCACAGGAAACCATTATATGAATATCTGTTGACTGATTGATCACTCTCTAGGTTAGGTATAACTTGCACACAATTCCAGATATCGAATTTTGTTATCATATGTTTTATCATCATCAAACACATATTGTGTAGAAACCCTGGCATTAAAGAAAACCAGTGAAGCACCAATACGAAATTCCATATAGTGGCTACCTTACATAGTGGGGTGTGTGAGATCCTGATACAGTGTGATATGGTATCATAGACGGCTTCTAATATACTAGAAAATTTACCAATTCTGGACATTCTTCTAAACATGATTCCACAGTATGCATCTTTCATGTCTGCCTTTCTTCACTAAGTACCATGTTAGGAGATTCTTTGTTCTTCTTAAGGTGGTGTAACGTTATGACCAACTTAGACAGCATATTAAAAAGCAGAGATATTACTTTGCCAACAAACGTCTGTCTAGTCAAAGCTTTGGTTTTTCCAGTAGTCATGTATAGATGTGAGAGTTGGACTGTGAAGAAAGCTGAGCACCGAATAATTGATGATTTTGAACTCTGGTGTTGGAGAAGACTCTTGAGAGTCCCTTAGACTGCAAGGAAATCCAACCAGTCCATCCTAAAGGAGATCAGTCCTGAATAGCCATTGGAAGGGCTGATGCTGAAGCTGAAACGCCAATACTTTGGCCACCTGATGTGAAGAACTGACTCATTTGAAAAGACCCTGATGCTGGAAAAGATTGAAGGCAGGAGAAGGGGATGACAGAGGATGAGATAGTTGGATGGCATCATGACCTGATGGACATGAGTTTGAATAAGCTCCAGGAGTTGGTGATAGACAGGGAGGCTTGGTGTGCTGCAGTCCATGGGGTCGCAAAGGGTTGGACAGGACTGAGCAACTGAACTGAATTGAATGGTGGTGTAATAGTCCACTGTGTACATAAGGAAAGTTTTCCAGTATCTAGGTATCTTGAATGGGCACTTGAGTTGTGTCGACCTTTGGTCATTGAGAATAATGCTGCTGTGAATATGCATGAAATAGCTCCTGGTGGTTGAATGCTTTAATCCTTTGGGCACACTCCTAGGAAAGGAAGTTGCACTTTTCTTATCATTAAAAATTCCTATACTAAATGTCCTCCATTTCACATGCTGTGGTTTTCTTTCATCTTTTGGTGGCCCAAGTTTCAGGGCCTTCTTGCTGGACAGGTGTGCCTGGGCAGGGCAAGAGTCTGGGGTTGGACTCCCAGCTTGATCCGCACACAAAGCCAGCACAGAAGCTCCCTTCACTGCACAGTAAGCAGAGCCAGGCCCTTGCAAGGGTGTCGCCATCGTGAGGTGGGTGCCCAGCATGCAGTAGTGGACTTGCTGAGATCTGGCAAGGTTGCAGGCCTTTTGGTGTCACTGGGGATTATTCCTTCTGTCTTTGGGAGAACTTCTTGGCTTTGACTCTTGCAAGTGAAGCAGGAGTGTGAGCGTGTGTGAAGCTACCATCTGTGACAGGAGAGGAGAGAGAGGGCTGGCTTCAGTGGGCAGGGGAAGACACAGGTACTTAATGCAATTTTATTTAAGAAGTCGGAACACCCCCCATCCAACCATTTCCTGCCCTTAGCCCACCAGATTGGCAGCTTTCCCCTCATCCCTCTAGGCTTCTTTCCTGTGTCCTGGGAGCAAGAATCTGCCAAGGGCTCAGTGCTCTTGAAAATGAATGAAGAATGTCCGGATCTCCTTCGGGTAGATGGTGACCTCGGGGCTTCCTGGCGGTGGCAAGGGCCGACTGGAGTTGCCTGGGAGCAGAGAGGGTCTGTCCAGCACGGCCCCTGGACCACCTGCTTCCCCAGGTCCCCTCCTTCCGCATCCCCCTGACAACACAGCTCCTGCTGCGTCTGTGGCTCCCACTGTGGTCACAGCCTTCAGCTTTCCCCTCTTGACAGGACTCCACTTCTGGGGGGCCTCTTTCATTTCTGGCCTCCCCTGAGGGCACAACACTTTGAAGACATGTACAGGGGTCCTTGCCCCACTTGGCCTCATATTTCCATGGGTTGCAGCACCATATATGTGCCTAAGAGCCTTCTCACTGAGGCCATGAGGGGGCCCTGCCCTTGATCTCAATGGGCTCTCCTTAGACACACCCTGGGGTTTAGGCTTCATGCTTGGGATGGAAGTATTTCGTCCATTCATCCACACCTGCTGCCATCCATCTGTCCATCCATCCATCCCTGAATCCAGTTCCTCCACCCATCTATTGTTGTCACTCCATCCAAACTTCAGTCTTCCATCAACCATCCAACTTCTTTCCATCTATCCTCTCATCTATCCACCCATGCATACATCATCCATCCATGTTCCTTCCTTCTTTCCATTAATCTTTCATCCATCAATTATCCAACCATGTATCTTCCCGCATCCATACTTTCCTTCCTTCCTTACATCCTTTTTTTCCAACTAAATACCCTTAATTCCATCAGTTTATAATACACTGGCTAGGTGTCTATGAAAATCACTGCAGATGGTGACTGCAACCATGAAATGAAAAAACACTTGCTCTTTAGAAGAAAAGTTATGACCAACCTAGACAGTACATTAAATAGCAGAGACATTACTTTGCCAACAAAGTTCTGTCTAGTCAAAACTTTGGTTTTTCCAATAGTCATGTATGGATGTGAGAGTTGGACTGTGAAGAAAGCAGAGTGCTAAAGAATTGATGCTTTTGAACTCTGGTGTTGGAGAAGACTCTTGAGAGTCCCTTGGACAGCAAGGAGATCAAGCCAGTCAATCCTAAAGAAATCAGTCCTGAATATTCATTGGAAGGACTGATGCTGAAGCTGAAACTCCAATATTTTGGCCACCCGATGTGAAGAACTGACTCCTTGGAAAAGACCCTGATGCTGGGAAAGATTGAAGGTGGGAGGAGAAGGGGACAACAGAGGATGAGATGGCTCGATGGCATCACTGACTTAATGGACATGAGTTTGAGTAAGCTCTGGAAGTTGGTGATGGACAGGGAAGCCTGGTGTGCTGCAGTCCATGGGTTTGCAAAGAGTCAGACATGACTGAATGATTGAACTGAACTGCAGTGTCTACCTACATACCCAGACTATGCTGTGGTGCAGTAGATAAAGAAGAGATAAACAGGTCAGAGCCAATTGACAAGGAAGGAGGAGCAGAGGAGGCACCTGGCTCAGACGTGAACCTGAGGGAGCCTGACTAGGAGCTGGTCCAGATGAAGATCAAAGGCAAACCAGGTGGAGGGGGGAGCAATGGTAAACGCTGGGAGGCAAGAAGCAGCCTGGGGTTCACAGGAGTAAATGTCGGGTGTGCAGTGTAATGCACACCATGGAGGGTATCACAATCCTTCAGGGTACACATGCAAATCTTGGGTTTATCTAGACCTAGGTGGCATGTGTGGTCTTGAACGCACATGTGCACAAACATTCACACAGCCACACACACATAGACACATACACTCTGTGTGGAGCCCTGGCAGATGGAAACTGAACTGGAACTTAGAGTCTACGATCTTCTTTGGTTGATTCAGGAAGACTGAGACCCAGAGAAGGAGAATGGTCAGCTCCAGGTCACACAGGCCTTAGGGGCAGAGCTGGGGTCTGGCTGGGGTTTAGGCTGGGGACCCGGGGCAGGGTCAGGACCAGGGCGTCCGAACCTCTGTGGCGGTGAGGGTCCCCCATGCTCCAGGTCCAGCGATACATCTCGCTCACATCCCAGGTCTCTGTTAATGAGCGCTCCTCCACAGACACCACAGAGCCCAGTCCCCTCAGCACAGACTGCAGGACAGAGCACAGGGAGGGTGAGCACCCGGACCCCAAATCTTAGCAGAGAATCCAACAGCAGCAGGGCGGCCGCACCAGGGCCCAGGGCCCAGCATCCCCCACATTCATTGTAGTGCAAGTCTGTGCGAGAGGAGGGGCAGTCCCATTTTACAGATGAGGAACTGAAGCTGGGGGGGGGGGGAGGGTGGCGGTCGGGGAGCTGACTACCCAGGGCTGAGGTGGATCGGCACTCCCAGCAGGTGACAGTCACGTTGAGCCACTCCAACATCGAGTGCCTGTCTCTCCGTGATGCTCCTGGGAGCCCTGCATTGCCCTGGGATGATGTCAGTTATGTTCTGCATCCGCTTTCCCCAAATGAGCATCAAACCAGCCTCCAGGCTGAGAGGGGAGGTGGGTGAACACTCTTCCTGGGAAGGAAGGACAGGCAGCTGCCCTGAGAGCAGGGGTTGTTCTGTAGGAGCTTTCCTGACCTGGGGCAGGGGAAGGCATGGAGGGCAGGCTCCCTGTGCTGCTTCTATCTGCCCTCTGCCTTTACATCTGCTCCTAAGGGCCGTGCAAGCTTGAGAGGACAGGGGTCTGGGACACTGACACCCATCAGGTATGCTAAGTGCCAGGCACCTGTGTGCACACAGTCCCATCCCAGCCTCTCAGCATCCCTGTGGGCAAAGACTCTCTCCTCCCCATTTACAGGTGAGGAGACTGAGGCCCAGAGCCCAGGGGCCCAAGAAGCCCAGAGGAGGCATGCAGACTCGCCCCTGGACTGTGTGACTCTGATAACCCACTAGGGAGTCTGTGCAAGAATCTGTTCACTTTCTTATTAAGCATTTAACTTCTGTGTTGTGTAAGAAGATGTACTACAAGAAAAAATGATAAACAAAATACATGTGTGCTACATGATGGTAAATTCAGAAGACCACTGTGAAGGAGGGTGAGGGACCCCCAGTTCCTTTTTGAGACCACCCTGATGCGGTGTTTGCCAGGTGCCATCTGAGTCTGGAGCAGTGGCTGCCCTTTACTGGAGCACCCGTGAAGAGATACCCCATGCCCAAGGTAAGAGAAACCCAAGTAAGATGGTAGGTGTTGCAAGAGGGCATCAGAGGGCAGACACACTGAAACCATACTCACAGAAAACTAGTCAGTTTAATCACACTAGGACCACAGCCTTGTCTAACTCAGTGAAACTAAGCCATGCCCTGTGGGGCCACCCAAGACAGGCAGATCATGGTGGAGAGGTCTGACAGAATGTGGTCCACTGGAGAAGGGAATGGCAAACCACTTCAGTATTCTTGCCTTGAGAACCCCATGAATAGTATGAAAAGGCAAAATGATAGGATACTGAAAGAGGAACTCCCCAGGTCAGTAGGTGCCCAATTTGCCACTGGAGATCAGTGGAGAAATAACTCCAGAAAGAATGAAGGGATGGAGCCAAAGAAAAAACAATACCCAGTTGTGGATGTGACCAGTGATAGAAGCAAGGTCTGATGCTGTAAAGAGCAATATTGTATAGGAAGCTGGAATGTCAGGTCTATGAATCAAGGCAAATTGGAAGTGGTCAAACAAGAGATGGCAAGAGTGAACGTCTATATTCTAGGAATCAGCGAACTAAAATGGACTAGAATGGGTGAATTTAACTCAGATGACCATTATATCTACTACTGTGGCCAGGAATCCCTCAGAAGAAATGGAATAGCCATCATGGTCAACAAAAGAGTCCAAAATGCAGTACTTGGATGCAATCTTAAAAATGACAGAATGATCTCTGTTCGTCTCCAAGGCAAACCATTCAATATCACAGTTATCCAAGTCTATGCCCCAACCAGTAACGCTGAAGAAGCTAAAGTTGAACAATTCTATGAAGACGTACAAAACCTTTTAGAACTAACGCCCCAAAAAGATGTCCTTTCATTATAGGGGACTGGAATGCAAAAGTAGGAAGTCAAGAAACACCTGGAGTAACAGGCGAATTTGGCCTTGCAATGCGGAATGAAGCAGAGCAAAGACTAATAGAGTTTTGCCAAGAAAATGCACTGGTCATAGCAAACACCCTCTTCCAACAACACAAGAGAAGACTCTACACATGGACATCACCAGATGGTCAACACCAAAATCAGATTGATTATATTCTTTGCAGCCAAAGATGGAGAAGCTCTATACAGTCAGCAAAAACAAGACCAGGAGCTGACTGTGGCTCAGATCATGAACTCCTTATTGCCGAAATCAGACTTAAAATGAAGAAAGTAGGGGAAAATGCTGTACCATTCAGGTATGACCTAAATCCAATCCCTTATGATTATACAGTGGAAGTGAGAAATAGATTTAAGGGTCTAGATCTGATAGATAGAGTGATGAACTATGGAATGAGGTTCATGACATTGTACAGGAGACAGGGATCAAGACCATCCCCATGGAAAAGAAATGCAAAAAATGCAAAATGGCTGTATTGGGAGGACTTATAAATAGCTGTGAAAAGAAGAGAGGTGAAAAGCAAAGGAGAAAAGGAAAAATATAAGCATCTGAATGCAAAGAATAGCAAGAAGAGATAAGAAAGCCTTCTTCAGTGATCAGTGCAAACAAATAGAGGAAAAGAACAGAATGGGAAAGACTAGAGATCCCTTCAAGAAAATAAGAGATACCAAGGGAACATTTCATGCAATGATGGGCACCATAAAGGACAGAAATGGTATGGACCTAACAGAAGCAGAAGATATTAAGAAGAGGTGGCAAGAATACACAGAACTATACAAAAAAGATCTTCAAGACCCAGATAATCACGATGGTGTGATCACTCATCTAGAGCCAGACATCCTGGAATGTGAAGTCAAGTGGGCTTTAGAAAGCATCACTACGAACAAAGCTAGTGGAGGTGATGCAATTCCAGTAGAGCTATTTCAAACCCTGAAAGATGATGCTGTGAAAGTGCTGCACTCAATATGCCAGCACATTTGGAAAACTCAGCAGTGCCCACAGGACTGGAAAAGGTCCATTTTCATTCCAATCCCAAAGAAAGGCAATGCAAAAGAATGCTCAAACTACCACACAATTGCACTCATCTCACATGCTAGTAAAGTAATGCTCAAAATTCTCCAAGCCAGGCTTCAGCAACGTGTGAACCGTGAACTTCCTGATGTTCAAGCTGGTTTTAGAAAAGGCAGAGGAACCAGAGATCAAATTGACAACATCTGCTGGATCATGGAAAAAGCAAGAGAGTTCCAGAAAAACATCTATTTCTGCTTTATTGACTATGCCAAAGCCTTTGACTGTGTAGATCACAATAAACTGTGGAAAATTCTGAAAGAGATGGGAATATCAGACCACCTGACCTGCCTCTTGAGAAACCTATATGAAGGTCAGGAAGCAACGGTTAGAACTGGACATGGAACAACAGACTGGTTCCAAATAGGAAAAGGAGTACGTCAAGGCTGTATATTGTCACCCTGCTTATTTAACTTCTATGCAGAGCACATCATGAGAAACGCTGGACTGGAAGAAACACAGCTGGAATCAAGATTGCCGGGAGAAATATCAATAACCTCTGATATGCAGATGACACCACCCTTATGGCAGAAAGTGAAGACGAACTCAAAAGCCTCTTGATGAAAGTGAAAGAGGAGAGTGAAAAAGTTGGCTTAAAGCTCAACATTCAGAAAACGAAGATCATGGCATCTGGTCCCATCACTTCATGGGAAATAGATGGGGAAACAGTGGAAACAGTGTCAGACTTTATTTTGGGGGCTCCAAAATCACTGCAGATGGTGACTCCAGCCATGAAATTAAAAGAAGCTTACTCCTTGGAAGGAAAGTTATGACCAACCTAGATAGCATATTCAAAAGCAGAGATATTACTTTGCCGACAAGGTCCGTCTAGTCAAGGCTATGGTTTTTCCTGTGGTCATGTATTGACGTGAGAGTTGGACTGTGAAGAAGGCTGAGCACCAAAGAATTGATGCTTTTGAACTGTGGTGTTGGAGAAGACTCTTGAGAGTCCCTTGGACTGCAAGAGGATCCAACCAGTCCATTCTGAAGGAGATCAGTCCTGGGTGTTCTTTGGAAGGAATGATGCTAAAGCTGAAACTCCAGTACTTTGGCCACCTCATGTGAAGGGTCGACTCATTGGAAAAGACTCTGATGCTGGGAGGGATTGGGGGCAGGAGAAGAAGGGGACAACAGAGGATGAGATGGCTGGATGGCATCACTGACTCGATGGATATGAATCTGAGTGAACTCTGGGATTTGGTGATGGACAGGGAGGCCTGGCGTGCTGCGATTCATGGGGTCTCAAAAAGTCAGACACTACTGAGCGACTGAACTCAATTGATCTGAGTCTGGGTAGTCACACCAGGGTTTGTCTCCTGAGGGTTCCTCCTCCTGGGGGCCTGACTCAGTGATGTCGGAGAGGGACACGGGAAGGGCAGGTTACCCGCAGGTTCACCGTCACAGGCCGAGACAACACTTGGTCCTGGTCCACCTCATACAGGTGCTGGAGCCGCAGCAGGACACAGCGGAGGTCTGCCTTGGCCTTGTCCTTTCGGTCTTGGGACAGAAGGAAGGTGGCATGAGGACACAGTCTCAGCCTGGCACTTTACACTCTCACCTCCCTTTCACATCTTCACTCTCCCTCGGATGCAGCTAACACAGCCCCACTTTGCAGGTGACCAAACAAGGCTCAGAGAGGGGCGGGCACTTGCCCAGACACACAGCTGGTGTGCATAAAGGAGGGAGGAGGACTCCAACCCAGGGGCAGCCAAAGTGGTCACCTCCCACCACCCACACTGGGGCCGTTGCTGAAGTCTGGAAAGTCTTCGTTCTTATTCACTGGTGAGGTCCTCATTGGGCCTGTCCCTCCAGCCTCCTGTTCTCTGGAAGAGTCTCTCTGCCTCAGCCCCTGTGAAGGGGAGTGTGGCCTTGTAACCCTGAAGATGAGGCACCATCACAAATGTGACTGTACACAGTCACTGCGGTGTTATTTCTGCCACCGAGACATAGGAAATGTGTTATAATACAGCCTCCATCTTCTGGTCCTTTGAGACCAGATGAGGAGAGCAGTCCTGCCAATCCCACAGAACACGGGGACAAAATGACCTATGCTGTGGGAGGACAGTGATGCCGTGGGCTCCTTGTTACTGCAGCCTAAGAGGTCTGCAAATTCTCTTCTTTCCATTCATAGAGCCGAGGTTAGGGACTGGAGCTCTAGAATCAGGGAAGGACTTCTCGGTGCAGAACTTGAAGTTGACGAGCATAATGGTGATGAAGATGGTGGTGACGATAATGATAATGATGGCAATGATCATGCTGGTGGTGATTCCTTGAGGTTTCAAGCAACATGAGGGGCAGCAGGCCTCACAGCATCCCTTGCGGCTGTGGCTCCCCTGGCTCAGTCTATACCAAACTCTCTCTAACAGGATGGACTTGACCTGCCCAGCCACTTTCATCTACAGAGTTGAGCCAGCAACTCAGCAACACCCCTATATCAGGGACAAAGATGACCTTTGGCTTCTGCCTCTTTTTCCTCCTCCTCCTCATTCCACAGACACTTACACTGGAGGGTGACAGCCCTTGGTGGGTCTCTGAGAGCAGAAGGGGGATTGAGGCATAGTGAGCCATGCTGTTGAGATACATGCAGTGTAACAGAGCAGGTACAGTGGAGCAAACACCTTGGTGATATGAATAATGGGTACCTGGCAGTTGTTTCCTCCTCCAGGAAGCCATTCCTGATCACCTGCTGGGGGCTTCCCTCTGTACACAGTCACTGCATCTGATATTATCCAGACCCACCTTGTTCCTGCTTGCTGAGTGATCTGCCTCCCTGTGGGCCTCAGATACCTCATTGGGCAGATAAGGAAACCAGGTGACCTCACAGAGCCTGGACAACTCTGAGGAGGGCCCTTTGTCTGGTGAAGGGTTGGGGGACCAGGCTGACATGGGGAGGCAGGAGTGAGTCTGGACACCTGAACACCTGCCGCACCTTTCTGGAGAGTCCGCAGGTGCTCTGTGTGGTCTGAGCTGTACTTCCAGCCGGGGATGCTGAGGATCTGCAGGTGGACGCCTGGGGGCAGCGTCACAGCCTTTTGCTTCCAGGGACCTGAGCCACGTGGGGCAATCTCTGAAAGGCAGATGGACAACAAGGAGAGGCTTTGGGCCAAACTCTCCTCCTGACTCTCACAGCTTGCCACACTAAGTCCCCCACTTCATCTGATCTCACTCCCTCCCACCTGTGGCCCACACGGCCGGCAGCCTGAAGCACCTGTTGGTGCAAACGCCCCAGCCTGCCTTGAATCTCTGGTCCAGTCAGTTCAAACTGCAGACTGGGAGATGGGAGCAGAGAGAAGATGCCATTTCTTCAAGAACTTGCAGGGAGTTCAGACAGAGACCTGCTCTGAGAACAAGATGTCAGACGCCAGCTCCCGTGCTGTCATCTATCGCTGCCTCTGCCCAGAGGGACTCAGCCCTCCACTTCCAGGAGATGCTCTGTTCAACTCTGGGCTCCAGCTGGAGCTGCCATCTCTTCACAACTCCCAGGCCTTAGTGATTGGCCAGGCTTGGGTAACGTGATTCGATCTGGGCCAATCAGAACCTCTCCCTGGCATCTCTGCTCTTGAAACAGGAGTGTCAAGACTGCTTCCCTGGGGCTTCCTTGGTGGCTCAGACAGTAAAGAAACTGCCTGGAATGCAGGAGACCCAGCTTCGATCCCTGGATCAGGAAGATCCCTGGAGGAGGAAATGGCAACCCATTCCAGTATTCTTGCCCGGAGAATTCCTTGGACAGAGGAGCCTGGTGGGCTACAGTCCGAGGGGTGGCAAAGTCAGACGTCACTTAGCGACTAATACACACACACACACACACACACGCACACGCACACACACACACACACAACTGTATGACCTTTAACAAGTCATTGAACCCTCTTTGCACCTCAGGTTACTCACATTTAAAATGAGAGGCCTGCATCTGAGGCCCCTGATCACTTCCTGCCCCATAGTAGCCCAGATCCCTGCAGGCACCAGCTCAGCTCCAGCACTAGACAGGTCAGCTCGCCCGGGGCAGTGATGACAGGTGCACTGAAAGGACCCCCCACCTCACCATTCATCTCTCTGAGCATCACGACAGGCCGGTGCTGCAGCGCCAGCCCGCTCCTCTGGTGCAGGCCACTGGTGAGGGCCCTGGATCCCAGAAGGAGCCAGAGCACTGGGTGGACGACCGAGGTGTCGTTCAGTGTGAGGTTGTTGCCCAGGGCACCCTTGTCATTGTTCCACAGCCGCCGGTGGAGCATGACCTGCAGGGGACAACTGTCTGACTGGGTCTGCCTGCGCCCTGGGTCCCCGAGAGTGACCAGCAGGGCCTCCTCCTACCTCCACCTGACCGTTCCTTTGGCTGGAGACGCCGTGTGCCTGTGTGGAGAGCAGCACCAGCCTGCTGCGTCTGCTCTGGATGAAGGCTGATTGGACCATGGGGTAGTAATTCTGTGGACAGAAACATTGGCAGGTTGGTGGTGGGGGCAGTGGACCAGGTCAGCCAGCAGGTCCAGGGTCTCCCTCTGGCCCCAGGTGGCCTCCTGCATGGACACAGCAGCAGCCCAGGGTGGTGTGGTAGTGAGGGGAGGGGCTCGGACTTGTGAGATGGACACACTTGGATTCAAATCCAGCTCCACCGCTTCCTGACCTTATGCCCTGGGGGACTCAGCCTGCCAGGCCTCAGTTTTCCCATCTGTAAAATGTGCCCCCAAGATCCCCCTTGTGCAGGGAGTGAATGAGACATTTGTGCCCATCCAGCCTGGGATGCCCCCAGCCAGTGGTTCCCAAGTAGAAAGGGGCTGGTGTCTGGGCTGGAAAGTGCTCATACAATCTTTCGTTCTATTTGTTTGTTCTATTGGGGCAAAATGACCTGTGTTGATGGTCCTGGACCCTCTGGATCCCAGACCACGGTGGGTGAGGGCCAGCCACAGAGATGAAGGGACAGAAGCTCATGGAAGACAGAGCAGTGGGGAACCACACCCCTTCTCAGGGCCCCAGTGGAAGGAGAGACAACTAACAGGGACGGAGGCTCAGGAAGCGCCCAGCATGGCGCTGCCCCTGGATCATCCCAGTGCTCAGCACAGATCTGGGGGAGGTTGCTGTCTTCCCAGGAGAGCACCAAGGCCCAGGGACACCTTGGGACACACCCAAGGTCACGCTGATGGAGGGCAAGGCCCTGGGAGCTGATTGAATTTGGAATTCAGCCCCTGCTCAGCTCTCCCTGGAAGACAGGCTGTGACTCAGCTCAGAGCAGCCAGGGAGGGTCACACCCTATTCAGGCCTAGACAAGTACCAGGTGCTTAATCCTCAAGCAACCCCCAGTAGGTCACCCATTGACCGAAGAGAACCTGCGGGGCACCCAGGAAACCTCAGGGACACACCTCATACGTGGTGGCTCCAGAACTCTGAGACCAGGTCTGAACATGCCTGGGCCACAGGCCTGAGGGGCAGACACCCTAAGGGAGATGCTCTGGGGCTTAAGGGATCTCTCCTGCCTTCTGAAAACCTGCCATCAGGACTATATCTCTGGCTGCTGTGCCCCCAGGACAGCTCAGGACGTACCCGAGCGATGGTGTTGCTCTTGTAGTTCCTGTAGGGCCTGCGCTGCATCTGGTAGCCGTTGTTGTCCGAGTAGAGAGCCCGCCCCGTGTTCAGCTTGGTGCTTGTCCTCAGGATGGCCTAGCGGTTCAGCTCCAAGGGGCCCACCCGGTACTCCTGCTCTATGCGATGGCAGAGCAGCTCCCCGTCAGAGCCCTGGGGCCCGCGGGCCAGCCGGGAGTAGATGGCGAATGTGGGCTCACTGTCGTTCACCTTCCTGGAGGAGAAGAAGGACAGGTAGGTCAAGCCTGAGGAGTCTTCTGGATGCCCTGCCCTTCTCCTTTCTTCCTTCCTCTCCTTGTTTCCCCCCCTCCATCCTTCCTGTAGGTTGGGGGCTGGGTAGCTTGCTTGGGCAATAGAACAGGAGGGACCCTGTCCTCTGAAGACTGGTTACCCGACCAGGCCTGGGGGCTCTGTCTGTCCTGCTCATGAAAACACAAGAACTGCTCTCGTGTCTAGGTCACTGCCACCATGGGCTCCTGTCCCGCCTCTGGACTTAGGTCCCACCAAGGTGACACAGCGCAGGCAAGCAGAGCAGGACTGCAGAGACTGGAGCAGCTCATGACTTCATCGAACTTCCATGGAGGAAGGACCGTGTGCCAAGCCCAGGTCCAGGAGCTGGGTGTCTGAAGCACGACAGGCCCTCATTTCCTCATTCCCCTGCCTGTAAGCACCTCCATGAGCTGAGCACAAGCAGGGGGCCACCCTCACCTGTAGAAGTACTGCCGGATCTCAGTCACCAGCGGTCCCTCTACGATCTCCATCCTCACAGCCTCCCACGACTGGCTCTGCTCTACCATTGGGTGTAAACACATAATTATCTGAAATGGGGCCATGATTGACATCACTCTTCACATGATACTCCCTGAAACTCTGGGTGACCAGTACTGTTCGGTTACTCCGCCTGCACAGAAAGGAAAGAGAAAAGAGTGTCATCGTCATGGACCATGTGCCATCCTTATGCCAGAACCAGGCTCACAGAGCCTCTGTGGAGATGCCAGCCTGGAACCAGGGGTGGACACAAACAACCTCCCCAGCTCTTCAGTGACAGCTATGCGGTCACTGAGTGAAGTCCACACACTTGGCTTGGAGGAGAGCTGGCTGGACCCACCAGAGCCCACGCAGCATCAGACCCTATCTGTGTCCAGGACTGGATTCCACAGAGGAGGGCACACAGGCTTCAGTGCAGGCTCCTGGGGATACAAGTAGAGAGTGTATCATGCCTGCAGAGGCTTTGCCTTCGTTAGCCAGGCCCCATTATCCTAGATGCCAGCAGGGGGTTACCTACTCCTTCAGGAGGTCATCAAGCCAGGACATCGTGGAAGTCACACTGGTGCTGTCCCCATGTCACTTGCCAGGGCCTTCAGTTAACCCTTCATCCTTTTCTCCAGACTCTCACAAGTAGGGATTATGAACACTTCTCAGGGCAGAGGCATAGCCCTCTGGGAGATGCGACCTCATTTCCTGAGATCCCGCACACAGGAAATGCCAAGAAGAACTCAAAGTCACACTTCATTCTCACTCCCTTAGGTTAGGACTGGTGGCATGGATACACCGGGGATAAGGGAGGAATGGGCTCAGAGCCTTGCACACATGGGTTTGCGCTGTTGCCCTGGGTGTGGCCTACGCAAAGGCACAGCTATGCACTTGCATCCCAGCTGGCCCTGTCTGGCAGCAGGGGTTGAAGAAGTGACATGTCTGTGCTCCTTTGCGGATTTCTGTAGGGTTCTTGTGGCCAAGGACAAAAGAGGTCTTGGAGGAGTGCCCTCCTGAGCTCCTTAGAAGAGGGGAGGAGGAAAAGAACCCTTTTCATTAGTCTGGCACCCAGGCCTTTCTCATCTGACCCCAGGCCCCCACCCCTGGCTTCCTTGCATAAGAGGTCCTCTCAGTGCCATGTTGAGACTTGCAAGTCAAGCCCCACTATGGGAGACATTCCCAAGTCACGCACCTAATGATGGATGTGTATCTAGAAAATGGGAAGAACTCATATTGTTGTTGTTGTTCAGTGGGATAATACATGTCCAACTCTCTGTGACCCCATGGGCTGCAGCACAACAGGTTCCCCTGTACTCCACTTTCTCCCAGAGCTGGTTCAGATTTATGTCCATTGAGTCAGGGGTGCTATCCGAGCAACTCACCCTCTGTCACACCATTCTCCTTTTGCCTTCAATCCTTCCCAGCATCAGGGGCTTTTCCAATGAGTCGTTTCTTCACATCAGGTGGCCAAGGTACTGGAGCTTCAGCTTCAGCATCAGTCCTTCCAATGAATATTCAGGGTTGATTTCCTTTAGGATGGACTGCTTTGATCTCCTTGCAGTCCAAGGGACTCTCAAGAGCCTTATCCAACACCACAGTTCAAAGGCATCAACTCTTTGGCACTCAGCCTTCTTTATGTTCCAGCTCTCACATCTGTACGTGACCACTGGAAAAACCATAGCTTTGATATATTTTGGACTTCCCTGCTGGCTCAGATGGTAAAGCATCTGTATATAATGCAGGAGACCCGGGTTCGATCCCTGGGTCGGGAAGATGCTCTAGAGTACTCTTCTTGGAAAATCCCATGGACAGAGGGGCCTAGTAGGCTAGAGTCCATGGGGTCACAAAGAGTCAGACACGACTGAGTGACTTCACTCCTACTTCTTCTTCTTGATATATACGGACCTTTGTTGGCAAAGCGATGTCTCTGCTTTTAATACACTGTCTAGGTTTATCAAAGCTTTCCTTCCAAGGAGTAAGCATCTTTTAATTTCATGGCTGCAGTCACCATCACAATGATTTTGGAGCCAAAGAAAATCAAATGTGTCATTACTTCCATTTTTTCCCCTCCTATTTGCTATGAAGAGATGAGACCAGATGCCATGATCTTAGTTTTTTGAATGTGGAGTTTCAGGATGGCTTTTTCACTTTCCCCTTCACCCTCATCAAGAGGCTCTTTAGTTCCTCTTCGCTTTCTGTCATTAGAGTAGTATCATTTGCATATCTGAGGTTGCTGATATTTCTCTCAGCAATCTTGATTCCAGCTTATGATTCATCCTGCCCAACATTTTGCAAGATACACCCTGTATGTAAGGTAAATAAGCAGGAGACAACATGCAGCCTAGATGTACTCCTTCCCCAGTTTGCAACCAGTCCATTCTTCCATAGCCACTTCTAACTGCAGCTTCTTAACCTGCATACATACTTCTCAGGAGAAGGATAAGGTGGTCTGGTATTCCAATCTATTCCAGAATTTTCCACAATTTGATGTGATACATAGTCAAAGGCTTTAATGTAGTCAATGAAGCAGATATTTTCCTGGAATTCCCTTGCTTTTCTATGATCCAATAAATGTTGGCAATTTGATTTCTGGTTCCTCTGCCTCTTCAAAACTGAGCTTGTACATCTGGAAGTCCTTGGTTCGCTTATTGCGGATGTCTGTCTTGAAGGAATTTGAGCATAACCTAGCTAGAGTTGGTGCAAAATAATTGTGGCTTTTGCATTGTTGAAATTTGCTGTTTGATACTGGAATATATTCTTTAATGAATGAAGTTATATGTCATTTGAATGTGCATTTCTCACTTTATGCTTTTCTGCTAATGACATTGCTTCCTGTTTGTTTTATATTTATTTTAGGCTACAGAAATGATGTTAGATAAAAAGCAAATTTCAACGATTTTCTTATTTGAGTTCAAAATGAGTTGGAAAGCAGCAGAGACAACTTGCAACATCAACAATGCATTTGGCCCAGGAACTGCTAACAAATGTACAGTGATGTGATGGTTCAAGAAGTTTTGCAAGGTAGATGAGTGTCTTGAAGATGAGAATATTGGCTGGCCATCGAAAGTTGACAACAACCAATTGAGAGCCATTATTGAAGCTGGTTCTCTTACAACCAGGTGAGAAGTTGCCAAAGAATTCAATGTCGGAAATCTATCATCATTCAGCATTTGAAGAAAATTAGAAAGATGAAAAAGCTTAATAAATGGGTGCTGGCACCCCACGCCAGTCCTCTTGCCTGGAAAATCCATGGACGGAGGAGCCTGGTAGGCTACAGTCTATGGGGTCGCAAAGAGTCGGACACGACTGAGCAGCTTCACTCGCTCATGAGCTGACCAAAAATTTAAAAATCAGCCTTTTGAGTCTCATCTTTTCTTATTCTATACAACAACGATGAACCAGTTCTCAATCGAATCATGAAGTGTGGCAAAAGTGGATTTTGTTTGACAACCATCAACAGCCAGCTCACTGGTTACCCGAGAAGAAGCTACACAATCTTCCCAAAGCCAAACCTGCACTAAAAATGAAAAGTCTCGGTCACTGCCTGGTGGTCTGCTGCCCATTTGATCCACTGCCTCTTTCCGTATGCCAGCGAAACCATTACACCAGAGAAGTATGCTCAGTAACTCCCAGATGCTTCCACAACCAGCAGGAGACAGAATGCTTTCCAAGAGTTCCTGATACCCTGAAGCACAGGTTTCTATGCTATAGGAACAAACAAGCTTTTTTCTCATTGCCAAAAATGTGTTCATTGTAATGGTCCCTATGTTGATTAATAAAGATGTATTTGAGCCTAGTTATAATTATTTAAGGAGCTTCCCAGGTGGCACTAGAGGTAAAGAACCCACCTGCCAATTCAGAAGATGTAAGCCACGGGGGTTAGATCTCTGGGTTGGGAAGATCATGTGGAGGAAGGCTCGGCAACCTACTCCACTATTCTTGCCAGAAGAATCCCACGGACAGGGGAGCCTGGCATAGGGCCGAAAAGAGTTGGACATGACTGATGTGACTTGGCATGCATGCACGCACATAAGGGATTTAAAATCCACTGTCTGAAACCGCAAATACTTTTGCCCCCAAAAAACGAATTGTTTGTGAAATGAGCACAGTTGTACAGCAGCGGGAACATTCTCTGGCATTGCTGCTGTTAGGGACTGGAATGAAAACTGACCTTTCCCAGTCCTGTGGCCACTGCTGAATTTTCCAAATTTGCTGACATATTGAGTGCAGGACTTAAACAGCATCATCTTTTAGGATTTGAAACAGCTCAGCTGGATTTTCATTACCTCCACCAGCTTTGTTTCGTAGTAATTCTCCCTACGTTGAAAGAACGTTTACAACTCCATAATAAAGAACAACCCAGTTTTGAGACGGGCAAAGGATCTAAAAACACATTTCACCAGAGGAGACGCACAAATGGCCAACAGGCCCATGGAGAGATGTTCAACGCCTGTAGTTTTCAGGGCACTGCAAATCAAAGTCACAATGAGATGCCACATCATATCCACTAGCATAGCTATATCCAAAAGGCAGATAAACGCAAGTGTAGGTGGAGATGTGGAGAAATTGGACCCTCATACACTTGAATAAGAATGCAAAATGGTGCAGCAACGTGGGAAACAGTCCAGCCGTTTCACAAAGAGCTTAACATAAGAGTTTCCTGTGACCTAGTAATTCCACTCCTAGGAACTAACCCAAGAGAAAGAAAAGCTTTTGTCCACACAAAATCTTGTGCATTCATATTCACAGCAGCCTTTTTCACCATAGCCCCAGAGTGGAAACCACCCGCGTGCTCATGAGATGAGGACTGGACAAATGAACCAAGGGATATCTGTCAGAGGAATATTATTGGGCCCTGAAGAGAAATAGAGTTTCACTCACACTGCATTGTGGATGAAACTTGGAAAAGTCAGGAAGATAGACAGCAGGACATGAGTTCTCCTCCTGGGAGGCAATGTGTAAGGTTGTGGCTTAGACGTGAGGCATCTGAAGGTGGGCAGGGAGGGGTTGGGAGCTGGAGCTGGCATTTCAGGGGGTCTGCAGAAGGGGCATAGGGCTCTGATGACAGCTCAAGCTGGCCTGCAGACTCCATCTTTCCCAGCCAGACACTGGAACGGGGTAGCACTCAGAACCTGCTGGGGTGAAACCCCATTTCTGCTGCTCCCCCACACTCTCTGCAGTCTATCCTGCCTCTGTGCCTCATGCCCTCTCAGGAAGGACTTGTGGGCTGACTGGAAGACCGGGCCCCATCGGGGGCAGGGGTGTCCTGGTCTGTTCTTTCAGACTGCTGACAGATGACGGGGCTGAGCTCCAGGTGACACTCACTTCACACCAATGCACCTGCCTTCCTCCCCTTCTCTGTCTGCCTCTTCCTTCTCTTTCCTTACCTCACTTTCTGCCAGATGCTCCCCCAAGCTTCCTGTCCACTCCCCCCACCCACAGACTTCTGCTTTGTTAGGAGACCACATCAGGAAACAGATGTGGATGTGTTGGACAAGAAGCTGAAGAGGAATAGAAACTGCCTGGGATGAAACCTGAGCATGCACATGGAGGCTTCAAACTCTGGGGAGACTTTCCTGGGCTCAGCTGCCAAAGAGTGCTGGTGAGTGAATAAATACTTGAGTGGATGAATGGATGGATGGGTGGATGGATGGATGGAAGGATGGACAGAGGATGGATGAATGAATGGGTGAATAGGATGGATGGATACATTGACGGATGATGGATGGAAACGTGCAGGGTTAGGTGCATAGATGAGTGGGTGGGTGAGTGCATAGATGGATGGGAGTGTGGGTGAATAGATGGATTTTTGTGGCTCTGAATATTAAAAAGTAGATAATACGACTATTACCAATTCCCAGGATGTGATCTGCAATGCCCCATTTTCCGTGAATCAAACTCTTTGGAATAAACAAATTCAAGAATGGCTATATGGATCTGGCCTAGATTCTCACTACTAAACATACACCTGATTGCACTGCAGGGAGCTTCCCCACCATCACACCGTCACCCTGCAGCTGAGGAAATGGAGACCCAGGAAGGGCATTACTTGCCCAGGTCCCAGGGTCCTCCTGGCCTCAGAGGCAGCAACAACTGCACCTCACCTCTCCCAGATGCTGTGCATCAGGTTGGTGTCCTTGTCTAGGAATACGGTGTAGCAGTCATTCTTCACAGGCACTAGGCTTCCGCCCACCTGCTTGCCACTTCTCCTGAGTCTAAGTCCAAACTGCCTGGAGCTGGCCAAGGAGGTCACAGGCTCCCCAGTGTCCTCCTGGGGCCTCCTGCTGGGCTGGATGCTGTAGTGCCTGTAACTGAGTCCTGGGATGGTGGTCAGCACGTGCAGGTCATAGGCAGAGGGCATCTCCTTTGATCTTTGGAACTGAAAGGCATGAGGGACAAGATGAATGATGGATGTCAGATGTGGAAGATGCCTTAGTCTCCTTGGAAACCCTGGCCTTACACACCTGGTGAATGGAGTGCTTGCTCTGCACTGAGATAGCTGGGTCATCCATCACTGGGCTGAGCTGCTTTCCTCTCCTGCATCTTCTCTGCACAACAGAATCAGTCCTCTTCCCCCTTCTTCCTTCTCCAGCAGGGCTGCAAACCACCTGCCCTCCTCCCACACTCCTTCCTGTTCCTGCCTCTGAGCCTTTGCTCATTCTGTTCCCTCAACCTGGAAGCCTCTTCCTTGGAGGGTGGGCTCTTGTCTCTTAATCCTCCAATTTCCCTGAGGAGGGAGGCTTCCAGGTCACCCCTGCAGGCCTTTCTCCATCTCCACATCATCGGATTCAGGCAAGGGAACTGGGTGACACCACTGAATGCACGTGGGGAGTGGGGGATGGGGCTCACTCGATAGGGCACAGATGTCATCTCTGGGTCCTGTGTGGAGGATTTACGGAGCTATGAGCAAGTTCATGTTGCTTCTTACAGCCTCCAGCCTGGCCTTTCTCTGAACTAGCAGACACCCTGTCCCCACCCCACACGCCATACCTTTCCTGAAGGTTTTCCTTCACCACGCTTATCATCTGTCCCTTTCCACGCTTTCTTATTTTCTTCCTGCCTGGATCCCCCACTAGAATAGGAGCCCCCCGAGGGCAGGGACTTTTGTCTACTTGGTTGTTAAAGTTTCTCCAGTGCCTAGAGTAACGCCTGACACATAGTAGGTGCTCAAGAGTATTGAAGTGCATTGACACTTAGAGAGTGCTGCCTTTGGGTGGGGAGGGGGATGTTTCGTGTTGGGTCAGCTCAATCCACCCCCTCCCCACACCTGACCACAACAGAGGAATCTTCCTCTGCTGTCTCAGTTAAGGACTGCTGCCCTGGCCAGCAGGTCATCACTCCGCACTTCAACTCTCTATATCTGTGTCTGTTCCTTGAATTCCATGGGGACTTCAGTGTCAGGGACAAGCACTCAGCTAGGGGCCACACCAGAACAGACATGCAGTCGTGTTTACTGAATGGCTGACTAATGGCATCACCTCCTCCACCTCATCTGGGAAGGGCTGGCTGGGTGACAGTAGGGTCACCTTCAGACAAGTCTAGCTCCAGGTCTGGGAAGGCCATGGGGAGGGACAACACAGGATGTGGGTGTCTTAGAGAGGCGGTTGGGCCCTACCTGTAATACAGCACCTCCATAAAGGTGCACATTTAGGACTTCTGATGGACTTCTCATGCAAAGTGGATATTTTCCTGAGAGCATATATGCTCTCCATGTATCCCAGACCACTGTGAGACCTTATAGGGTAAGCACAGCAGAAGGGACTTCTGGTCAACTCAGATGCCCAAAGCCTAGGGTCAGACCCCTGGGTGGATCCAGACCCTGACGGTGACTCACCCCATGACACTGTCCTCACAGTGAGGGCAGCGTGTCTCATGTTCCCTTTAGACACCCTGTGTCTGGGGGCCCCGCGCAGAGCAGGGGCAGCAACAGTGCACGCACCATAGGCGGGGTGTCCCCCTCACCTGTGCAGGCACAGGGCGGCCTGACTCGTCTGTGATGCTGACATTGGGGAATTCCACAGTCAGGGTGATGATGGTGGTGACCGTCCAGGCCAGCGGGTTGTAGACCACTGCAAAGTGTCCCCCAGGCTCTGGGCCTGCACACAGAAAACAGGCTCTACTGACTGCTGGACCTGACCCACATCTCATCCCTGATGCCCCTCAGAACAAGAGAAACTGAGGCAGGTGAGCCTGGCCTGCAGAGTCCAGAGGGAAGGACAGGTAGACACATGGGCTCCCATGTGCAACTTCCTCCTCATCTGTTCAGGCTGTGTCCTGGATCCCAGGTGGGGTGGGGGAGGCGTCGCCCCAGAGATGAGCTCCTCATTCATCTCTTCCTGTCAGCCCACTTTACTGGTGAGGACACAGGTCCAGAGCAAATGGTCAGCTGTCCAAGGTGACCCATGGCTTAAGGCATGGCTCCAAAGCTTGAGTGCTTGGCAATGTAGACAGAACTCTCTGGACCTTGGAGGGTCAGGGTCAATCACCAAAGTCAGCACTGGAGCACTCTTTGGTATGAACCTGGATTCCCTTTCCACTCCTTCCCCACCCCATATGCCCCAGGCTATGACCATGTTTGATGACTTCTGGATCTGGCCTCTGCCCATGCAGTTCCCATGGCTGGATGCCTTTCTGGGGTCTCCACCTGCTCCTTCCTTGGGGAGCTGCCCCCGTGAGCTCATGGGAATGGCTGGCCTCACCAGACACTGGAAGGACCCAGTTCTACCTCCCTTTCTATGCCCATCATCCCCTCCCACGCCAGTCCCTGTGGACAGGATTCCAGTCTGCTGCACTCCTGACCCCAGGGCCCTTCCAGAGTCTGAAGGTAAGATGGGACTGCACACAGAGCCGAGGGCAGAGCAGGGCAGGGGAGGGGAGGGGCAGGGTGGGGAGGGCACAGTGAGAGAGAGCAGGGTGAGTGTGGACCCTGGGAAGGTGGGCGGCCCACATGCTCCTGCAGGGACAACAGTTGTCTCTGTTGGCCCAGGATTTTCAAGGATGAAGCCCGTCAGCTGCAGGCAAATGGGGTGATACTCACTCTCCACCTGTGAAACCCTCATAGACAAAGAAGCTAGTCACATGGCCGCCCAGATGTGATGTGCCTCCAAGCTGAGCTCAGGAGGGAGTGCAGGGGCCAGACTGGCCAAGGTCCCTGAGAAAACTGCATGCGGTCTGCAGAGCTGGGGAGCACTTGGCGAAGGGTCCCAATCCAACCTGTCTGACCCTGGGCAGGGCCATGAGCTGCGTGTTGTGCATGGGTCCTCAGCTATGAAGTGAGGACAGTGACCATTTCAGCTTTCACGATGTGTGATTCCTGTTAAGTCGCTCAATAGTGCGTGACTTTTTGAGACCCCATGGACTGCAGCATGCCAGGCCTTCCCATCTCTCTCCATCTCCTAGAGCTTGCTCAAACTCATGTCCACTGAGTTGATGATGCCATCCAACCGTCTCATCCCCTGTCATCCTCTTCTCCTGCCCTCAGTCTTTCTCAGTATCAGGCTCTTTTCCAATGAGTCAGCTCTTCACATCAGGTGGACAGACTATTGGAGTTTCAGCTTCAGAATCAGTTCTTCCAAAGAGTATTCAGGGTTGCTACCTTTTAGGATTGACTAGTTTGATCTTCTTGAGTACAAGGGACTCTCAAGAGTCTTCCTCAGCACCATACCATAGTTCAAAAGCATCCATTCTTTTGCACTCTGCCTTCTTTATGGTCCAGTTCTCATATCCATACATGAACACTAGAAAGACTATAGTTTTGGCTATATGGACCGTTCTCAGCAAAGTGATGCCTCTGCTTTTTAATACCCTCCCTAGGTTTGTCAAGGCTTTTCTTCCAAGAAGTAAGGGTCTTTTAATTTTATGGCTGCAAGTCACCATCTGCAGTGATTTTGGAGCCCAAGAAAATAAAGTCTTCCACTGCTTCCATTTTTCCCCATCTATTTGTCATGAAGTGATGGGACCAGATGCCATGATCTTCATTTTTTTTGAATGTTGAGTTGTAAGCCAGCTTTTTCACTTTCCTCTTTTACCTTCCTCAGGGGCTCTTTAGGTCCTCTTCACTTTCTCCCATAATGGTGGTGTCATCTGCATATCTGAGGTTATTGATATTTCTCCTGGCAATCCTGATGCCAGTCTGTGCTTCATCCAGCCCAGCATTTCACATGACGTATTGTGCATGTAAGTTACATACGCAGGGTGACAGTATACAGCCTTGATGTGCTCCTTTCCCAATGTTGAAGCAGTTCATTGTTCCATGTCCGATTCTAAATGTTGCTTCTTGATCTGCATGCAGGTTTCTAAGGAGGCAAGTAAGGTGGACTGGTATTCCTATCTCTTGAAGAATTTTCTGCAGTTTGTTGTGATCCACACTGTCAAAGGTTTTAGCGTAGTCAATGAAGCAAATGTAAATGATTTTCTGGCATTCTCTTGCTTTTTATGATCCAAGGGATGTTGGCAGTTTGATTTCTGATCCCTTTACCTTTGCTAAATCCACCTTGTACATCTGGAAGTTCTCCATTCACATACTGCTTAAGCCTAGCTTGAAAGATTTTGAGCATAACCCTGCTAACATGCAAAATCAGCACAATTGTGTGGTCATTTGAGCATCTTTGGCATTACTGTTCTTCGGGATTGGTATGAAGACTGACTTTTCCAGTCTTGTGGCCACGGCTGAGTTTTCCAAATTTGATGGCATGTTGGGTGCAGCACTTTAACAGCATCATCTTTTAGGATTTAAAAGAGCTTAGCTGGAATTCAGTCACCCCCATTAGCTTTCTTCATAGTAATGCTTCCTAAGGCCCACTTGACTCACACTCCAGGATGCCTGACTTGTAGGTAAGTGATCACACCATTGTGGTTATCAGGTCATTAAGTGTTACATTAAATTGTGCAAACAATATGTTGGCAACATCCAGAATGTGTTAGCATTTTTTCCTCCCTCTAGGAACAACAGCCCTTCCTCAATCATAGAGAGGAAACAGGGCTCAGAGAAGTGAAGGCACCTGCCCAGCTCACACTGAAATGAGGGCCTCCGCTGAATGGGACTTGAGTCTGACGTTCAGATATCCTGGTCCATCCCCTGACCCTCAGGCTCTCTTCTCAGAATGGGGCAGACGCCTGCCATGGCCCACTGTGCCCCCAGGGGCCTCGCTTACCCGAGTGGGCTGGAGACCTGTCCTGGATGATCGAGGCCATCAGCTTGTGCACCCCTTCCATCCTGGTGCTCAGGTGCTCTACAAACATGTCACCAACCTTGACAGCGTGAGTCCCAGTGATGGCGTCGTGGTGCTGGACCTGGGCCCCCAGCAGAGCAGAGCAAGAGTGGGGTCAGGCCAGCCTCTGCTCAGCACCTGCTGTCCTGATGCCCACTGGGCCCTGACTCCCCTTCCCTCTCAGCAGGTGCTGCTGGAGAATTGGGGTTTTCTCATCTGTAAAGTGGACCTGTAGTGACCATGGACTGGGAGGTGTGCTGGGTTGGGAAAGGGGAAGCACACAGCCCAGGAGGGTCCAACCCTGTCCTGTCTCTACGAGGCATTGCATTACCTCGGAGACTGCCCAGCGGAGCTGCTGGAGCTGCTGCAGGCCCCAGGCCGGGTCCAGGAACCAGTGGGGAGCCAACAGCACGTAGCGTGTGAACATGGACTCCCCGACATACAGCAGAGCGCTGGCTCTCCTCGCCAGCCCCTTGAGACCACTTCGGGAGGCGTAGAATCCGGTCCAGGCGTACAATAAATCTAGGAGCAAAAGGCCAGGAATGGGTGTCAGGTCCTGCCCACAGAGGCCCCTGAGCCCCATCTGGGAAATGCTGAGGAAGATGAGGTCAGAGATGGATCTGCCTGGGTTCCCGTAGATACAGTCTAGGCCTGGGATGATCTCAGGGTTCCTGGTCCAGCCAAGTTAGCAATGATACAAGATCCCTGGAAGGTCTGGGCAGCTGGTAGTGTCAGGCGGGACTGGGGCAGGCCTGGAGAATCCCGAGTGCTGAAGGACTGTGGCAAGGACAAGACACCCAGTGTGCACCTGGGCCCCTGGAATGGCCTGTGGGGAAAGGCCCTGGAATGGGGGATGATGGCAAGACCCAGAGGGAAGGGCTGGAGTGTGGCAGCCCTGTATACCTCTGAGGACAAAAGAGATCCTTTGCTGGCCTGCATCTCAGTAGGTCCCTCTGTCTGCCTATCAGGAATGAATGGCAGGGGGGTGGGAGCTGGCATACCCCTGTAGCTACTTCCCTGACCCTGGACAGAGTTCAAAGCAGGATTGGGAGGAAACTGCCAAGCACATGAGGTCTGAGCTGTCTCTCAGTAAGTGTTTCATCTCTCACTCTTCTCGACTCCTATGGCTTCTGCAGACTGTGCTGTGCCTTCACTTCAAACACTCTCTTGCTGAGTGCTCCCAGTTAGGTCCTAGGGTTGGGCAAAGGTGGCTGGGTGGCAGGGCCTGGTCAGGGTCCCTGGGCTGCCCTGGCTCATGGAGTCCTGGCCAGTCTCTCCCCACGCCCACACCCCCTAGCTCCTCTTTCTCTGCAAAAGGAAGCAGGACAACAAGGATCTTTGAAGGATTCTGGCATTGTATGCAGTAAGGGTTTCAGATGTTCAATAATTTCACCAACACCATCCCCCATGGATGCCCTGAGCAAGGGCTGGACTGGGCTGTGGAGGGCATTTCTGTCTCCCCAGCTGTCAGTGGGAGGCTGTGTGTGCATAATTCTTGTCTGGCTTACAGATAGAGGAGCTGGACCTTCTAGAGGGGGTCCGCTTGGAGGTGGGTAGGGCTGGACCGGGAAGAGGCACTGATGCTGGGCTTCCTTCAGGGCATCAGGCCCCTGGCTAGCTTCCTCAGCATGGAGTGCCCACAGCATGTCCAGGATGGCGCCTGGCCTCCCAGGATGGAGATGCTGCTGTCAGTGTTAACAGCTGCATCTGCTGAGCCCTGGCTCTGGCCCAGGCACTAGGCTAAGGGCTCTCCTCATCTCACTTCATTCTCACACTGGATGCGCTAACTAAGATGAACGTCCCTGCTTTCCTGACACAGAACAGTTCCACGGTGCACACAACCCACCACAAGGCTCAGTCCACGACCTTTCACCCTGAGCCTTGCCGGCCACAGCCAAACCCATCCTGGCCTCCAGGACACAGGTTTGTGGGAGACAAGGTCCCCAATAATGCCTCTGTGGCAGTAGGTGAAAAGCGGGGCCCTGAGGGAAAGAGGAGACAGCCGATCGAGACGTAAGGTCAGGAAAGGCTTCCTGGAGGAGGTGACATGCATGCATGCACGCTCAGTCGTGTCCGACGCTGCGGCCCCACGGACTGCAGCCCACCGGGCTCCCCTGTCCATGGGATTTCCCGGGCAAGAATCCTGGAGCGGGTTGCCATTTCCTCCTCCGAGGGATCTTCCCTACCCAGGGGTCCAACCTGCATCTCCTGTGTCTCCTGCATTGGCAGGTGGATTCTTTACCACAAGCACCACGTGGGGATCAGAGGAGGCGACACTACAGGACAATTGGGACTTTGCAGGAAGAGGAGGCGGGCACGGGCCAGTCCTCCGGCAGCACTGCAATAAAAGGCAGAGACGGGACCTGCTGCGTGTGGACAGCGTGAGAGGCTCCGGGAGCTAGGAAGTGGGCAGAGTGTGGAGGGCGTCAGGCAGGAGGGTCAGGGCCTGTACCTCCCCCAGAGCCCCTAGCAGGCTCCAAGCAGAGGCCTGAGCAGGCACTGAGTTTGGGGGCCCCTTTCCTCCCTGGCACCGAATCCCTCCCTGATCCCCCACCAGAGGCTCCTACCTGAGGAATAAGGCAGGAAGTCTTGGTGGTCTCGGACCTTCCAGGAGAGCTGGTGAGCGTGCACAGCCTGGAAGTAGTTGCCCAGCGTAGCGTACTGCACCGAGATGCCGTGCTGGTATGTGAACTTGTTGACCTCCTCCATTACACGGTCCATGTTGCTGAATTGCAGTGAGGCGTTGAAGAACTGCCTGTCACATCCCTGCAGGCCCGGGGACAGAAGCAACGCCCTGCCCTTCTGGGTGCAGAGCCCAGCCTGCAGGGGGAGAGCCCCTCCTATCCCCATGACCACACGCACTCTCCACAGCGGGCATGGATCCCAGGCCCTGTGCTGGGTGTGTCTGCCTCTCTGCCATGTTGAGGGTGTTTCCCCGGCATTGGTTTGTGTTACAGCTGCAGCTTTGTACCCTTTCACAACATTCCCCAATTCTGCACACTCTCCAGGGCCACCTTTGGCTGCCAAAATCTGATCTCTTTCTCTATAAGACTTGTGAAATTCCGCATGTGAGATGATTCAGGTTTTGGCTTTCTGTGTCTGATTGACTTCACTTCCTGACTGTTTTTAAACCCCAGCACATTACTAGATATTACTAACCTTAATTATGGTAAGATACTAAACGTGAATAAAAAGGATAATGGCTTACTTGAATTTACTGACCTTAATTACATCCTCTGAAAGATACCAAAGTATAAAAACCAATAAATTCTTGGAAATATATAATCTAAGCTATGCATAAATAGAAAGAATGAACAATGGATTCCTAGTAATAAAATTGAACCTGGATTCAGATACCTGTCAAGAAATCAATGATCAACTCTCAGTGGAAATTTCTATCAACTACTGAAGAGGAACTGATACACATTCTTGTTAGTCTGTCCCATAAACTAGAACTGGACAGAAAAGTTTCAATATAATTTCTTGGTCAATTACAAGGCCAAGATCACCCTGACATGAAACTAGGCAAAGAAGCCTCAATATCTCCTAGGAACATAGACACAAAATCAACAACACATTAGCAAAACAAATTCAAATACATGAAGACAATATTATACCATCTTCAAGCAGGATTTATTCCAGGAATGCAGGGATTGTTCAACATCCTCAAATCAATCCATGTACTACAGCACACTAAGAAAATGCAAGATAAAAATTGTATGATCATCTCAACAGATGCAAAAAAAGCATATGACATAATTCACCTTCCATTTATGATAAAAACTCTCACCAAAGTAGAACTGAATGGAAAGTAGAGAGATCTTATATGACAGCTGACAACTGACATCAATTCAAGGATGAAAAGATAAAACCTATTCCTGTGAGATCATGAAAAAGACAAGGGTGATCCCACTCACCACTTATTTAACATGGTTTTATAAAGCATAGAGAGCAGCAAATAGGAAAGGAAAGACATGTAAATTGGAGCAGAACCAGTAAAATTCTCACTAATGGCAATTATAATGGTGTTATAGAAATAGAGATCATATAAAACCCGAAAGACAAATCTTAAATGAATAACAGCAGTAAAGTTGCAAGATAAAAATATCAATGCACATAATCACCTGCTGTGGTGTTCCCACACACTAATAACTAATCATCAGAAAGAGAAATGAAGGAAACAATCCGATTTATAGTTACGTCAAAAAGGTAAAATACCTAAGAATACATTTCATGGAGCAGGTGACAGCCCTGTACACTGAAAACTAGATGACACGGTGATGATAGAAATGGAGGAAGACACAAGTGAGTGGGAAAACACTCTGTGCTCATGACTGCAAGAAGAGGGCCTCCTTTTCCAAAGCCATCTACAGATTCAATGCAACACCTATGAAAATTCCAAAGACTTTTTCACAGAAAGAGAACCACCAATCCTAAAATTTGTGAGAACCACAGAAGACTCTGAGTAGTCATAGCAATCTTTAGTGGGAAGAACAAAACTCGAAGCATCGTGCACCCTGATTTCAGACTTCACTGCAAAGTCACAGCAAGCCAAATAGTCTGGCACCAACAATAAAAGATACAGATGGATCAATGGGATAGAATAGAGAGCTCAGGAACAAAGCCGTGTGTGTATGGTAATTATATTACAGCAAAAGGGCAAGAATATAAACTGGGGAAAGGACATCTTCTACCAGAAACGGTCTGGTGAAAACTGAACATCCTCATGTGTAGAATGAGGTGGGACCACTGCCCGACATGGTACTCAAAGAGTAACTCAAGTTAAGCAAAGACTTGATTTAACTCCTGGAACTGTAAGGGCTTCCCTGGTAGCTCAGCTGGTAAAGAATCCACTTGAAATGCAGGAGACTCTAGTTCAATTCCTGGGTTGGGAAGATCCACTGGAGAAGAAATAGGCTACCCACTCCCATATCCTTGGTCTTCCCTGGTGGTTCAGCTGGTAATCTGTCTGCAGTGCGGAAGACCTGGGTTCGATCCCTGTGTTGGGAAGATCCCGTGCAGAAGGGAACGGCTACCCACTCCAGTATTCCGGCCTGGAGAATTCCATGGACTGTGTAGTCCAAGTGTTCACAAAGAGTAGGACACGTGAAACTATAAAACCTCCAGAAGGAAGTGTAAGCAGTAAATTCCTCATCCCTGGTCTTGATGATGAGCTTTTGGATCAGCACCACGTGGACAAGCAGACTACATCAAGCTAAAAGCTTCTGCACAGCAAAGAAACACCATAAATAAAGACAATCTAGGAAAGGAGAGAAAATATTTGCAAGTCATAAATCTGAAAAGGGTTACTATCCAAAATATGTAAAGAACACACACAAATCAGTAGTAGTAATGCAAACAAGTCAGGTGAAAAATGGACAGAGGTCTTGAAAAGACATTTGTCCAAGGAAGACATGGAGATGCCAACAGATGCGAAGAGATGCTGAACAAATAAAATTAGACAGAGGTACAACCTCACAACTATTAGGACAGCTATTGTTTATGAGAAAAGAAACAACTCACGTATGTCAGGATAAGGAGAAAAGGAGATATTCATGCGCTGTTGGCTTGAATGTAAATTGGCCCAGCCATGATGAAAACAGTATGGAGATTCCCCCCAAAATTAATAAAAGAGCTGATTCAGCCATCCCCTCTCTTCATACTTATTCAAAGGCAACAAAAATACTATTTTGAAAAGACTTTTGTATCCTCATGTTCACTGCAGCATCATTTATAATAGTCAAGGCGTGGAATCAACCAACCATCAATGGATGATCAGATCAAGAGAACGTGCTTTACATACACAGTGTTATTCACCATCAAAAGAGGAAACCCTGCCATTTGCAACAACATGGGTGGAACTTGAGAGCATTATGCTCAGGGAAACAGTCAGACAGAGGAAGATGAAATACTGTTGGTGTCATGCACATGTGAATTAACCGAAAAGAGAAAACACGTGAAAAATGGGTTCATGTACAGAGAGAACAGATTGGTGGATGCCAGAAACAGGAGGGTAGGGTGGATGCATGATGGAGGCCGTAAGGTACAAATTGCCCTCTACAAAGTTAGAAGGTTGTAAGGTTGTACTGCACAGAATGGAGGCTGTGGTGAGCAATACTCTATTGTTGAATTGAAAGTTGTTAAAAGGTAAATTTTAAAGTTTGCATTTCAGAAAAAAATTGTGTAACTATTTGTGGTGACAAATATTAACGAGATCTTTGTAGTGATCATATTCCAATACATATACATGCATACATAAAAGTGAAAGTCAAAGTGAAGTTGCTCAGTCATGTCCGACTCTTTGCAACGCCATGGACTGTAGCCCACCAGACTCCTCAGTCCATGGAATTTTCCAGGCAAGAATACTGGAGTGTGTTGCCATTGCCTTCTCCAGGGGATCTTCCCAACCCAGGGATTGAACCTGGGTCTCCCGTATTGCAGGCAGACGCTTCACCGTCTGAGCCACCAGGGAAGACTCATAAGCATACATACATAAATATAATTCTTGAGACAGTAAACATTTCATTGTTTTTTTTTAACTGCCTACATATATGCCTGTCAAGCTGCCAAATATTAATATATTTTGATTTAAGTTATCATACCAGTTTTCCTGTTTACCTAATATATACAATTTTGGTCAAAATTTATTAATATTTGCTCATATATACTGGAGTAGGAAATGGCAAACCACTACGCTATTCTTGCCTAGAGAATCCCATGGACAGAGGAGCTTAGAGGGTTACAGTACACAGGATCACAAAGAATTGGCCACGACTGAGTGACTAACACATACATACACACACACACACTCATATATTAAAAATAATTTAACTTCCCCCCCCCCCCAAAAAAGAGACAGTTGTATGCAAAGAAAGCAGGCTGTATAGCTTTTCTGATGGCCTGAGCACAAATTCCACTTCCCTAGCTGCCCTGCTAAGTACCTGTGTGGCGTCAGAAAGATTCCCTAACCTCTCTGGCTCTCGGTTCCTTATGAGTAGCAGATGGGACACCATAGGGCCTGCCCCTGTGCCCAGTTGGGCAGAGAAAATGGGGGAGACACATGCATCCCATAGAAGAGTACCAGGCACACATTGGGTGCTCCATACAGTTTAGCTGTGACAACAGTGGTGACTGGGTGTTGGGCACTGTCCCCTGGGGGTGTCTTTCCCATCTTGACCTCAAAACTAGCCTATGAAGCAGGTCCTGTCATCATCCCCATTTCACAGATGACAAAAGTGAGGCCCAGAGGGTCCCAAGTCTCACAGCCCCTGAGTAGGGAGCCAGGATTCAGGCCCAGGCCTCTGCTGCCAGCATTGAGAAGGAGAAAGGAGGGGAGAGCTGGGGAGAGGCTGGAGCCTGCGTCGGGGAGGGGATGCCTCAGAGGTGGAGGTGGTGGGGGTGATCCAGGGTGGGGGGAGGAGCTGGTAGACTGGGTGAGGACTTGGGAAGGAGGACTGAGCCAGGGCTGGGATGGCCCATTGCCTGGATGGACACTGGCCTGGCTAACACTGAGCACCAGTCCCGAGTGGACCCATGTGCTGAGATCGGACGCGTGACAGCACGTCCTGGGCAGAATTGAGGAACCAGGGCCTGGTTGGGTCCCCAACTTACCCAGGGCCAGAGGAGGTGTGGTGTCTGGAACCAGGTGGCTCGTTCCCCCACGTTGTACAACATGGCCTCAACAAAGGACTGGAGACTTTTCTGAGTGACAGGTAATTGCATGTTGGGGTACCAGCCATCCGCAGGTGGATGTGGGAAGATGGGTTCACCATCCCAGTAAAATCCTTCACTGAGAGAGGGAGAGGAGTATTAGGGGGCCCAGCCCTGAGAAGGGCAGCAGCCCGAGGTCTGGGAGACAAGCAGAGCTCAGCAAGGTCAGAGCATCGCAGCTTCTGTTGCAGACAGGGTGGTGGTAGGCAGATGAGAGCTATGTGGACAGAAGGTGTCACGTTTCAGTCCTGCAGGACCTTGGCCACATTACCCTGAAAGGCCCATGATTTTTCAGCTGTTCTGTGGAGCACACACCCTCTGCGCCCCAGTTCTTCCACATGGATCAGGTATGATTTGTGTGATCATTCATTCTTTAGGTGACCTCTGGGTCCATCAAATCTTATTCCAAGAACCCCGAGCAGGGCTGTGACCTAAACGACGCAAGTGAGATATTCACCTTTGCACAAAACTTCGCACTTGCAAAAATCTCAGTATCACCATGATGAGATTTTCACACTTTTGAAATAAAATATAATGAAAAAAACATCATGATGAACAGAATCACAAAATTCTGTACAAAGATAGAGCAGCACCACAAAATCCTCAGACTCCAATATGGCCCGGGAGGCTCTGACCCCAGGAAGGAACCTCAGGGCTCTGGACAGCCGCCGGTGAGGGTCTCGCCATTCATGCTGGGCAGCAAGGAATCACACAGGAGGGCCCATTGACCAGCCCACGGGAATGACCAATTTGAAACACTGTGAACCTCAGTCTCCTGATCATAAAATGTATGAAGATCACTGAGAGGACTGACTGAAAGCACTGGTGGAAAAGCTGAGAAGCAGTGCCAGGTGCAGAGTGGAGCCCAATGTCAGTAACCTGCTAGTGAGTCCCCCCAGGTTCTTCCCCAAGCTGCCCCTTCATCCCACTTCCCCCGTTCATGAGGGCTCAGCCCCTGCCCACAGCCTCACAGGCACAGAGGGCAGAGGGGACTGGATGTAGGGCTGCCCACGAGACAGCCCACAGCGGGGCTGAGGACACAAAGGCCCTGATACTGCCTCCAGAGCCCAGTGCAGCTGCCCCGTGGCTGCTACTGTGGGACCTTGGCTGCACGTCCAGGCCACAGTTGTTCTTTCTGTAAGATGGGTGCTCAGTGCGTGCCCTCAGGGCTGGCCATGAGGGGCGTGGCTGAGGTGGTCCAAGGAGGGTGCTGGGATAGGGACTGGCCCGAGGCAGGTGCTCACGAGCAGTAGCCGAAATGGTCCAGGACGTGTGTGAAGATTTCCTGCTGCGCCGACAGGGATCTGGACCCTCGCCACACGAACTGCAGCTGCTGCAAACCCGGAGGGATGGAGTGAGTGCCCAGGGGCAACATGGCTTCCAGCTCCCCCCATCCAGGCCCCACCTGAGTTTCATCGCTCACCGCCCCCACTGCTCTCAGAGGTTCAGGTCAAGATCCTCCTCTGCTGCCCCTTCCTCAAGGTTCCCCCTGACCTCCCAAAGCCACAGGAGGCAGAGGAATCAGCCCTCCAGATGCTGCCTATCTGCACCTTCATCTGACCCTCCTCAGGGCAGGACTCTCTGCCAGGGCCTGCCAGCCAGGCTGTCTGTAACTCGGCTTGAATGTCCCCAAACATTGTGGAGCTCATTATGGATCATTATAGGTGCAGCAGTGTTTTTCAGTTCTGATGGTTAGAACGTGGATGAGTAGATGCAGCTCACGACTCACCTGGTTAATCTGCATGGCCTCCTTCAGGTAGTAGTCAATTCTGGAGATAACATGGGCATTGAAGCCTGACAGGGCAAAGAGGGTGGGGGTCGTGGCAGATGCACCAAATGGGTCGACCTGCCAGGAGAATTGTGGTCGAATCCCAAATGTTTCATAGAGAAAGCTGTGTCCTTCTGCAAAGAGATAAAGCTCCTCAGTGACTGAATGGTGGCCCATCACCCCCTCACTCTCTCAGGCTTCGTGCCCTTCTCCAGGGCTGAAATTCTATTCCAGACCAAGCAGGGTCTTGGTGAAACAGATACGAAGTCAAATGGCCCATTCCAGAATTACCTAAATATTCATCTATTTATTCATGGTTTTCATGGCATCCTTAGGTGCAGAGATCAAGGTGACTACAGAAGTCCCCAGATTTGAGAATCTATTGGTTAAACTTCCCAAAGATGCTCCTGAAATATAATACCTGAATACTCTGAGCTGGGGCTAAAGTCTGCATGTTAAGGTGAGAGAACAAAGCCTCAATGAATTCAAGTGCCTGGTGCCAAGTCAAACTGCCCTTCACTGATGAGCTCACCAGTCTGGGACACTGGCTCTGGCCCAGAAGATTCCAGGGTTCTGGGGCAAAAATGAGATCAGATCCACAAACAAGGCCCAACCAGGAGGTGGGTGACTGCTGGGAGGCTGGGGGGAGCCTGGAGCAGGCTTGGGGTCTGGTGAAGAGGAGGTGATGAAATCCACCAGGTGGCTGGACTGGGGGCGGGCTCTGAGGGCTCAGGGACCAATGGGAGCAGCAGATGGTGTGTATGAAACAGAGGAGACCAAGAAGGAGCAGCTGGAGAGGAGGGGAAGACCTGGGGATGGTGGGTCTGAGATGGGGGGTCAGTAAACTGTGTAGAGCACACCCTGACCCCAGATGGTCTGTCTGAGGAGGGCAGGCCCGATGGGTGTTGATTTGGTGGCCCCTAATTCCACATTCTATTCTTGTCTGGAGAATCCCATGGACGGAGGAGCTTGGTGGGCTACAGTCCACGGGTTGCAAAGAGTCGGACACGACTGAGCGACTTCACTTTCACTTTCACTTTCAATTCCACATTCAGTCTTTACTTCATTCAGGGAACACAAACCCAGTCTAAAGGGATGACATCACTAGTCTCATAGGTCATGGCAAGATCATTCACATCTGCCAGACTTTAAACACAAAGAACAAATATTAAAAGCAGCAAGGGGAAAGCAACAAGTAACACACAAGGTGTCTCTCATAAGGCTAACTGCACATCCTTTACCAGAAACTCTGCAGACCTGAAGGAAGTGGCAGGATAGACTTAAAGGGATTAAAGGAAAAAACCTGCAGTCAAGATTACTCTACCCAGCAAGGACTGCATTCCGGAAAAATCAAAAGCTTTCCAGACAAGCAAAAGGTAACACAGTTCAGCAGCACCAAAGCAGCTTTACAACAAACGCTAAATGAGCTTATCTAGACAGAAAACACAAGAGAAAGAAGAGGCCTAAAAGAAACCCGAAACAAGGAAGTAAATGGTGATAGGGTCACAGGTGTCAATCATTACCTTAGATGTAAATGGACTCGATGTTCCTACAGCAAGATAGGGACTGGCTGAACTGATATAAAAACAAGACGGCTGTGCATGCTATCTACAAGAGATCCACCTCAGACCTAGGGACACACACAGACTGAAAGTGAGGAGCTGGAAAAAGATACTCCACACAAATGGAAATCAAAAGAAAGTGAAAGTAGCAATACTCATATCCGATAAAATAGACTTCAAAATAAAGCCCTTTACAAGAGACAATGAAGGATCCCACATAATGAGCAAGGGGCCAATCCAAGAAGAAGCTACAGCAAGTATAAGTATATATGCACCCAACAGAGGAGCAGATCAATACATAAGGCAAATGCTAAAAACTGTTAAAGGGGAAATCCACAGTAACACAATGACAGTGGGTGACTTTAATACCCTACTCACACCAATGGACAGATCATCCAGGCAGAACATTAACAAGGAAACAGAAGCCTTAAATGATACATTGGACCCTTTGGACTGTTTCATCCAAAAGCAGTAGATTTCACATTTTTCTCCAGTGCACATGGAATATGCACAAGATAGACCACGTCCTAGGTAACAAATCAAACCATGGTAAAATTTAAAAACCGAAATCATTTCAAGCATCTTTTCTGACCACACGCTATAAGGATAGATATCAATTACAGGGGAAAAAATCTATAAAAACACAAACACATGGAGGCTAATCAATATGTCTTGAATAACTAAGAGATTACTGAAGAAATCAAGGAAACATAAAAGAAAAAATACCTAGAAGCACATGACAATGAAATCATGACAACTCAAAGCCTATGGGTTTCAGTAAATGCAGTGCTAAGAGGGAAGTTTACAGCAAAACAAGAAACAAGAGAAAAAGAAAAAAACAAGAAACAAGAGAAACATCAAATAAACAACCAAACCTGACATATAAAGCAAATAGAAAAAGAATAACAAAAAATACTCAAACTTAGCAGAAGGGAAGAAATCATAAATATCAGAGAAGAAACAAATTGAAAAAGAAATGAAGGCGGTAATAACAAAGATTAAAAAAAAAAACTAAAAGATGATTCTTTAAGAAGATAAACAAAACTGACCACCCATTAGTGAGACTCATCAGAGACACATATACCCCAGTTTTCACTGCAGCACTGTTTACAATAAGTAGGACATGTGAGCAACCTGATGTCTGTCAACAGATGAAAGGATAAAGATGCTGTGGTACGTACATATGATGGACTATTACTCAGTCATAAAAAAGTGCATTTGAGCCAGTTCTGATGAGGTGGATGAACCTAGAGCCTATTATACAGAGTGAAGTAAGTCAGAAAGAGAAAACCAAATATATATTAATACACATATATATGGCATCTAGAAAGATGGTACTGATGATCCGATTTCCAGAGCAGCAGTGGAGATGCAGACATAGAGAACACACCTGTGAACACAGCAGAGGAAGGAGAAGGTGGGGCGAATTGAGAGAACAGCATTGAAACATATACATCACCATATGCAAAATTAGATAGCCGGTGGAACTTTGCTGTATGATGCAGGGAGCTCAAATTCAGTGTTCTGTGACAACCTAGAGGGGTAGGAAGGGCTGGGTGGGTGGGGAGGGAGTTTCCAGAGGGACCAGACATATGTATGCTCATTAATGTTGACATAAGGCAGAAATCAATGCAATATTATAAATCAATTAACCTCTAATCAAAAATAAAACTTTTTGAACGACATGCCTGAGAAGCCATGCTACAGCAGCAGAAGGTCAGAGGCCTGCCCTCTCCCAACAAGATCCTGCCCACTCTGACCCCTACCTGAGAAATCATCTTGACCTTAGACTGAGCCCATGTTGACCTCCTTGCTTCATTCTTCCTGTCCAGAGCCTGACACTCAGAGGGGCTCAACAAAGCTGAAGAGGAGGGAATGGATCCAGGACCAGTGAGGTGTGGTCCAGCATGACCCGCCCATAACATCAGAGAAACATGGCACACTGTGGATACAACCACAAGTGGTGGTCCAGGAAATCAGGGATGGTGGTTTGAAAAGGCCCCACTGAAAGTAAGATGTACACCCCTGCCCCTACACACACACACACACACACACACACACACACACACACACACTCACTTGGGGGCACAAGTTACACAGCAGGACCAGATGGGCCCGGCTAGAGTCATTTGACTGCTGGCTGCATGGACGTCCTTGCAGCTCTCTGTGCCTCAGTTTCCTCACCCTGAAAACAGGGCTTGAACACCACCACCTGCCACCAAGCTGTTCAGAGGCCCCCAGGAGAGAACAGATAGGCAAGCACTTGCTTCAGCCTCCTGAGAGAGGGGCTGAGCTCTCAAGCACATTACTGACTGGGCCAGGCTTGGTCAGAATGAGCCCCTCACCTGCTGGCAGCAGGACTCGGGTAAGACTCAGCAACTTTTGAGCCTCAATTCGACCTCAATGAGTGGGCGTTTGTAAGACCCCCTCATCTCTAGGACTGCCTCTTGGACTGAAGGACCGAAGGAATTAAGTGAATGCCTTGTTCTTAGAACAGGAGGTCATTATGGGATGAAGTCAGACCCATCAGCTAGGGTCCCGGCAGCCTGGCTGGTGTTGGAAATGGAGCCCCAAAGAATCCCCTGGGGAGGATCCAGGGGTCCACATCCCTTCCTGTCCCAGTCACGGGAACTCGACTTTGCCTGGATTCTGGCTGCTGTGGTTAGGCCAACAGGGTCAGCTCTGGGGTGTTCAGGACGGTGGGCATCATGGGCTGAGACCAGAGGCAAGGGATGCTTCTGCTGTGGGCACCTGGAGGAGGACGGCTCAGTGCTTACTCCCTCCCTCTGTGCCCACCATCCCTGGTCAGCCCTGGACTAAGTCCTGGGGACCCAGAGAAGAATCAGACGCTGGTCACTGTGGGAGCAACCTGTAGTTCATGGTGAAGACGGGAGGTGCTCGAGTATTGTGGCCCCGGGGAGAGAGCCTGGACCATGAGACTCATCAGCTGAGTCTGGGTGGAAGCAACAGGAAAGCTTGTTCTGAAAGCACAGAAGACTCTGATAGGGAGCCGGTCAAGGGAAGCAGGAGGCAGAAGGAACAGGTGGTCAGAAAGTGATCCCTGAGGCTGCATTTTGCAGGCTGGGGAATTCATATGATAAAACTTAAAGCTTCTCTTGGAAGAAAAGCTATGGCAAACCTGGACATTGTATTAAAAAGCAGAAACATCACTTTATCATCAAAGTGCCACAGAGTCAAAGCTATGGTTTTACCAGTAGTCAAATACAGACGTGAGACTTGGAGCATAAAGAAGGCTGAGCGTCAAAGAATTGATGCTTGCAAATCATGGTGCTGGAGAAGACTCGAAAATCTTGGAAAGCAAAATCAAATTAATCAATCCTAAAGGAAATTACCCTGAATATTCATTGGAAGGACTGATGCTGAAGCTGAAGCTCCAATACTTTGGTCACCTGATATGAAGAGCTGACTCACTGGAAAAGATCCCGATGCTGGGAAAGATTGAGGGCAGGAGGAGAACGGGGTGACAGAAGAGATGGTTGGATGGCATCAACGACTCAATGGACTCAATGAGTTTGAGGCAACTCCGGGAGATGGTCAAGGACAGGGAAACCTGGTATAATATGGTCCATGTGGTCGCAGAGTCAGAAACGACTGTGAGGCTGAACAACAATACAAACTCTACTCAGTATGCTCTGTTTGAAATATCCCAGTTTAATCTTCATAACACTCCTTTAAGGTAGATCTTGCATCACCATCAAGCACTTTCACAGAGGAGGGAACCGAGCCCTAATGAGGCTGCATCATGTGCCAGGGTCACAGGGTTGGGAGTTAGCAGAGTCAGGAACCAGCCAGGCTGGCTCATCTAGAATCCACACCCTCAGCCCCTGCACTCAGGCACACATGGGCACGGCGCCAGCAGTCAGTGCTGACTGGTCAGTCTCCTGCTGAGAGGGGAAGATGGACTCCAGGACGAGGGCTCAGACACCCAGTGTCAGCCCCGCAGGAGGCCGCACGGACCCTGATCTGGGAAAGGGTAATCGAACCTGTGAGCTGGAGGATCTGGTCATCAAAATGAGTCACGGCCTTGTCGTGCATGACCTGGCCTCCAAGGACAAACTCCAGGCGACCTTCGGCCACGAGCTGGCGGACCTTGGCATAGTGGGCAGAGAGAAAAGGCCAGGTTACACCTCCCGGGCTGAGCCAGTTGTATTTTCTGGGCACATGCCCATAGCATCTCATGGTCCTTCTTTCAAACTCCACAGCCTCATTTATTCTGCAAAAGCAGAACGCTGTCTGTCCTGGTTAGCACTGCGTCCAGCTCCGAGAACAGCACCTGTCCCTGGCTGCTGCTTCGTCAGGCGTATACACAGGTACATATGTCCACAGCTTTTGCTTTTGAATGAAGCCAAGATTATGGAAAACTTGCAGGAACTATACCAAAAAACTCCCATAAATCCTCCAGATTATCTCATTGCTAACATTTTTTACCTCTTTATGTTAACACTCCCCCATGTCAATACACACAGTAAGTTTTTTCTAAGCCATTTGAAAGTACAAGTTATCAACTGTATGCCTTTATCTGAATAGTTCAGGTCATTTTTGAAAGAAAAAGATCATTACAGCTGCTCTGGAATGATCACCACTCAGGCTGTTTCACATTAGTAACGTGCGCATGCATTCATGCTCAGGTTCTCAGTCATGTCTGACTCTTTGCGATCCCGTGAACTGTGCCCCACTCGGCTCCTCTGTCCATGGGATTCTCCACACAAGAATACTGGAGTTTATCCTCTAATTTCCAACACTTCCTGAGCATTTGTTTCATATTTTTTATGGTTTCAGGCTAGTACGTTTGTAGAATGCTCTTCAAATTGCATTTGGCACATGCTTGCCTAGCAAATAATTTAGAAGACAAGAATGAAGGAAATTTCCTGGGACTTCAGTGTGTAGGATGCACTTTCAGTGCTGAGGATGTGACTCTGATCCCTTCTTGGGCTTCCCTGGTGTCTCAGGTGGGGGGGGGAATCTGCCTACAATGCAGGAGACTCGGGTTTGATCCCAGTGTTGGGAAGATCCCCTGGAGAAGGGAATGGCTATCCACTCCAGTATTCTTATCTGGAGAATTCCATGTACATAGAAGACTGGCGGAGAAGGCGATGGCACCCCACTCCAGTACTCTTGCCTGGAAAATCCCATGGACAGAGGAGCCTGGTGGGCTGCCGTCTATGGGGTCACACAGGGTCAGACACGACTGAAGTGACTTAGCAGCAGAGAGAGAAGACTGGCAGGATACAGTCCACGGGATTGCAAGGAGCTGGACATGACTGAGTTGCTTTCCTTTTTACTTTAACTAGGGAGCTAACAACCCACAGATCTCATGGTACAAAAATAAAGTATATCCATGAAAGAAGGGAAGAGCGGAAGCATAAATACAGTCAGAGGCCGCGACGCCGAGCACACCGTGCTCCTGGCAGACTGCGGCGCGGATCTGATCCGGAAGGACTGTCTTTGCAGACCGTTCATTCGAGAAATGTGGAATGACACCTGCTGCGTACTGTTTCCAATGTGCACCTGCTTCATGTTGGGCCCCATCCAGGACCTGGAGTCAGCCCACACAACTCACGGAAAATTGCTAGTTTCCAGGGACTTCCCTGGTGGCTCAGACAGTAAAGCGTCTGTCTACAGTGCAGGAGACCCGGGTTCAACCCCTGGGTTGGGAAGATCCCCTGGAGAAGGAAATGGCAATCCACTCCAGTACTATTGCCTGGAAAATCCCATGGACAGAGGAGCCCGGTAGGCTGCAGTCCATGGCGTCGCAAAGAGTCGGACACGACTGAGTGACTTCACTTTCACTTTCAGGGACATATTGAATTTCCTGTCTAGGTCTTAGCCAGCACACCTAGCTGTGAGAGGAGGATTAAGGGACTTGTGTCTGGGCTGTCCATATAAAGAAGGAAGAACTGCCCAGTGGACACCAGAGAGCTATGCTTTGATTAACAGTACTGACCCAGAACCCACCTGTCAGGTATAAGCTGTGTGACCTTGAGCCAGATGCCTGCCCTCTCTGAACCTGGACTAGCTCTGTGCAGTAGGACAAGGGTCCTCACCTTGCAGGCTGTGGGGAGGAGTCAGTAGAGTAACCTGAACAAACCTGAGCCCAGCACTTGGCCCACGGCAGAGCCCATCAGATGGGAGGCCCATCCTCTCGGCTCCACAGGCTGCAGGGTCACATCCCCTCTGGGGACCTGGTGGACACCTGGCTTGACCGTCTGAGCTCTCTGACTTGAGCAGGTGGCTGAGCCTCTGAGTTTCACCATCAGTGACTGCTCTGAGGGCAGGTGATGCCTGGAAGGGACCATGCCCCAGGCACCCTAGGTGCTTACATCCTGGGCACATTCTGGGCACAGCCTCTCTGAGGAGGGAGGATACTCTTGCTTCCAGATGTGGGACCAGCAGCTGCTGAAGAGACAGCCCCACCTGTGACCACACAGGGATCGGGGAGGACCTGGCCCCAGGCACCCCCTGTGATATGGAGTTAATCAGCCCCAGAGGCTAATCCACAGGGATTCCTGCACCCCTGGCTGGTCCTGGGCTCTGGTGCCCATCGGGGCCACGCAGATCCACAAATGAAGTCAGAAGCTGTGGACACAGGGTCACCCCAGAGCGCGCAGTGTCAGAGGTGACCGCATTCACACCAGCTGAGTGCCTGGCTGGGCTGCCAGAGCTTCAGTTATTCAGGAGAAACCAGAAAGGCAGGATCAAACACAAACCTGTCCCCTGGGCATGGGGCTGACCACAAACCTGTACTAAATGGACCCTGGAAACAGCTAAGCCAGGTTGGGGCCTCCTGGATTATGCAGCCCCACCCTGGACTCATGGAGCACAACCCAGGAGCTTCCTGAGGGTCATCCCCAGGACTCCCAAGGCATCTGCTCTCAGCTGCCTGGTGAGGACGCCCTGAGGGCAGCATTACCTGGCCTTTCTGCTTGTCTGAGGCGACGCCATCCCACCACAGCCGGAAATACACCTGCTCCACGGCGATGAACCTGTGCCTCCTCTCAAGGATCAGTTCCTCCACCACGGAGTTGTAGACATTGGTGACATAAGCCTGCATGCTCTCCTGGGGTGGGGAGGGGGAGAGACCATCACTCCAGACCCGTGGGGGAAACCACAGGGCATGGACCAGGGACCGAGGAGGAACATCCAGGGAGACATGATGTGTGGGGGCCACCGGCGCTCCCCCCCAAGCCTGTCCAGGCCCTGCAATCAGCTCCCCCTGCTCCTCAAACAAGGGAGCCTGGTGTCCACTCTGTGATGGACACACGGTGAGCCCTGCACTGAGACAAGGACCCGGGCGGACCCCCTTTGATGGGAGCCTGCCCCTGAGGAGAGTCATGAGGAGACAGACACTCTACATGACAGACGGTTGTGTCAGTCCAGCCAAGGCCCCGGGCCAGCCCAGAGGGGCCTGCTGACCACTCCTGCTGTGGAGGACAGACCAGTCGACAACAGGGCCCAAGGAGTGAGGTCCAGGGACCCTGATGGGCCTTCTTGGGATGAAATGATGGGGAAGCCTGTGTCAAGGGCTGAGGTTGAGAGGAGCTGACAGCTTGAGCATCTCTCTGGATCGATTTACCCCTGCACCCCAAGGCAGGGAGTCCCCAGGATGGAGCTCTGTCTGCTCCCATCTGGATCAGGCTGGCTCAGCATGCTTCCCAGAGATGCTGATAAAGGAATGCAAGGAGCCTTGGGAGGGGGTGAGCGGGCAAGGCGGCGATGTGTGCTGACTTGGGCAGCACCCCAGCCCAGGCTACACTGTCCCTTCTCTAAACTGGGGGTGACGAGCATGCTTCCCTGCATGTCGGCAGTTCCACACGCAGGTGGGTGACCACCCACAGAGGCTGCCCAGTGAGCCGGAACGAGACTCAACCCTCAGCCTCAGGGCCTCTTGCTGCCCGACTCCCTTTAAAATGAGTGCCTCACTTATTAACGACTCATGGAAAGCATTGTATCCATGATCACAGAGTGGTCATATTCACTTATTTCCTTCCTCCTGCCAGAAAAGAGCTTGTGCAGGCCTGGGTAATCATTTCAGTTACCTGCCCCAGAAACTTATGGAAATCAGTCCTGACCTCTTTTCCTCTGCTCTGTTTCATTCGTTCACTCAAGGAATATTTGAGGAACACCTTCCACCCATTGCAGCAGGGGACACATTCTCACCCCTGCCCACAGCCAGCCCATGTGAGTTGCTCATCGTGCCCGACTCTTTGTGGCCCCATCAACTATATCCCACCAGGCTCCTCTGTCCATGGAATTCTCCAGGCAAGAATACTGGTGTGGGTTTCCATTCCATTCTCCAGGGGAACTTCCTGACCCAGGGATCAAAGCAGGGTCTCTGTCACTGTAGGCAGATTCTTTACCATCCAAGCCACCAGGGAAGCCCTCAGCCAGTCCATAGCCCAGTAGTGATGGATCCCAGGCTGAGACTCCTGATGGCAGAGACCCAGGACACAAACCCACTCTGGAGTCCAGATGGAAAAAGAACCGCAGCTTCAAGAGGGGTGCAGGGGTCACTCGGGCCACCTACCTGTACAGTGTGCAGCCAGCCCACGTCCATGTGGCTGTGGGGAACCACAAACACCCTCAGTCGTGGCTCAGAAAGAGCTCCCAGGGGCCACATCAGGCCCAACTGCAGAAGCAGAGGCAGCCAGCCCCGCGGCTTCATCTCCTCGGCCAGCCCAGGGGCTGGAGGACGTCTGCCTGCCTGCAGGGCCCGGCCTCCTGCCAGCTGACTGGGCCTCAGCCTTTGGTGGATGCAGTGGGAAGGAAACCAGGAGTGACACCCACACGGATGGTGTCACCTGAGCAGTGCAGGCAGGTGGCACTCGCTCACTGCCTGGCAGCACTCTGCTCCCATCTGCGGTTTCCTGACCATCTGCCTTTAGACAAACCCCAAATACCGCCTCCCCTGGGGGGACTGCCAGCTTCCCTCTGGCAGGGCCTGGCTCTCCTCACCCCTGTCCTCATGCCTTTCCCTTAGGCCTCTCCCGGTATTTCCCACTGGGCATCTTACCCTTCCCTGCCCCCAACCCACTGGACTGGCTCCTTGACACTGCCCTGCAAAACGTAACACTCAGTGTGGGGCCTGCCACCACCAGGACGCCCACCGTGATACACTCTCCTTCACATGAAACCCCAGACTGAGCCTTGCAATAGCAATTGTAATATCTCTTTTAAGGAGAAACGTTGGCTTCCACAAATAGGACCTGACAACCCAAGGATGCAATTACAAACAAAGCTCAAACTACTGCACAACTGCACTCATCTCACCCGCTGGCAAAGTCATGCCAAAATTCTCCCAGCCAGGGTTCAGCAATACATGAACCATGAACTTCAAGATGTTCAAGCTGGTTTTAGAAAAGGCAGAGGAACCAGAGATCAAATTGACAACATCCACTGGATCATGGAAAAAGCAAGAGAGTTCCAGAAAAATGTCTATTTCTGCTTTATTGACTATGCCAAAGCCTTTGATTGTGGGGATCCCAATAAACCGTGGAAAATTCTTAAAGAGATGGGAATACCAGACCACCTGACCTGCCTCTTGAGAAACCTATATGAAGGTCAGGAAGCAACAGTTAGAACTGGACATGGAACAACAGACTGGTTCCAAATAGGAAAAGGAGTACATCAAGGCTGTATATTGTCACCCTGCTTATTTAACTTATATGCAGAGTACATCATGAGAAACGCTGGGCTAGAAGAAGCACAAGCTGGAATCAAGATTGCTGGGAGAAATATCAATAACCTCAGATATGCAGATGACACCACCCTTATGGCAGAAAGTGAAGAGGAGCTAAAAAGCCTCTTGATGAAAGTGAAAGAGGAGAGTGAAAAAGTTGGCTTAAAGCTCAACATTCAGAAAACAAAGATCGTGGCATCTGGTCCCATCACTTCATGGGAAATAGATGGGGAAACAGTGGAAACAATGTCAGACTTTATTTTTGGGGGGCTCCAAAATCACCGCAGATGTTGAGTGCAGATATGAAATTAAAGACACTTACTCCTTGGAAGGAAAGTTATGACCAACATAGATAGCATATAAAAAAGCAGAGACATTACTTTGCCAACAAAGTTCTGTCTACTCAAGGCTATAGTTTTTCCAGTGGTCATGTATGGATATTAGAGTTGGACTGTGAAGAACGCTGAGCACCGAAAAATTGATGCTTTTGTATTGTGGTGTTGGAGAAGACTCGTGAGAGTCCCTTGGACTACAAGGAGATCCAATCTGTCCATTCTAAAGGAGATCAGTCCTGTGTTCTTTAGAAGGAATGATGCTAAAGCTGAAACTCCAGTACTTTGACCACCTCACGCAAAGAGTTGACTCATTGGAAAAGACTCTGATGCTGGGAAGGATGAGGGGCAGGAGGAGAAGGGGAAGACAGAGGATGAGATGGTTGGATGGCATCACCTACTCAATGGACATGAGTTTGGGTGAACTCTGGGAATTGGTGATGGACAGGGAGGCCTGGTGTGCTGCAATTCATGGGGTTCCAAAGAATCGGACATGACTGAGCGACTGAACTGAACTGAACCTGAGGTTGCACAGCTAGTGGAGGAGCAAAAGGCCTGAAACTCAAAATTACATCTGGATCAGGGACAGTGACCTTGGCAGGAAACCTAAGCTCTCTGGGTCTCAGCAGCCCATCTGTAAAATGGGACGCCCTTACAGGAGCTGGGGCCTTTGAGGGAATGCACGTGAGATGACAACCACAGGATCTCCTTACTGGGGGACAGCTGGCACGGAGGTGCACCTGCAGGGGCCAGAGTGTTGCCTGGGGGTCTCTGTACCCCTCGCTCAGGAGCAAGGGAGTGGGCTCTTCTGTCTGATACTCAAATGCCTGAGTGGCTCTTAATACCGCTGCCAGACCTGAGACTCACTGTCCCTTCTGGCCACCGTGTCCTCTCCCCCAGCAAATACATGTGGAGAACACGGTCTCCAAGCAGGTCTCCATCCTCTCTCCCATCCCCTCCCTGGTACCCACCTGACCTGCCTTGACCTGCACTTTCCTCCCATTGAGTGTCTTAAACAGTAGACATGTATTATCTCAGATCGGAGACGAGAAAACCCCCAGAGAGTTAGGGGTTAGGGCAGATTCTGTGACTTCAGGGCTTGTTGTTCTTCACTGGGTGCTTGCTAAATCACTTTAGTCAAGTCCAATTCTTGGGGACCCTATGGACTCCAGGATCTCTGTTCATGGGACTCTTCATATAAGAATACTGGAGTATGTTGCCATGCCCGATTCCAGGGTATTTATCCAACCCACAGATCTAACTTGAATCCCTTATGTCTCTGGTATTGACAGGCAGGTTCTTTACCAGTAGGTGGCTCAGATGGTAAAGAATCTGCCTGCAACGCAGGAGACCATGGTTCAGTCCCTGGATAGGGAAGGTCCCCTTGAGAAGGGAATGGCTACTCACTCCAGTATTCTTGTCTGGAGAAATCCATGGACAGGGGAGCCTGGTGGGCTACAGTTCTTTGGATCACAGAGCCAGACACGACACAGTGACTAAGACACTTCAAGAGAAGGTATCGGTTCCTTGCAGGGACAGGCTACGGCACAGGAGCGGTTCTTTCTGGATCAGGCTCTGTCATGCTGAGTGGTTCAGTGGAAGAGGCTACTTGAGGTTCTGGGACACATGACCTTGGTTCCTGGCAGCAAAGTGTTGTGAAGCGAAAGGGCAGGTGCACATGTGTTCAGCTCCAACGAGGTGCACCAGGAACTGCACACTGAGCCCGGGCACCATGAGAACACACGGTCCTGGCAGGACCCCACAGCAGTGCCAGCTTGTCCCCAGTGTCACACATGGGTGTGCGGCCTGTGACCTCTTCCTGATCTGGGCCTTAGTGAATCCTGAGAGCGTGAAGCAGGACTCGTGCTGGGTGTTCCAGAGAAAGAACGGCCCGACCCTCCTCTGCGCTGCGTGGGAGTTTGTAAGATGGGCCCACCAGCACCACTTCCATGCGTTCTTTGTGACATGGGGCTGTCTGTCCCCTAGGGCGTGTGACCAGCCTGGGGGCTCAGGATGCCCTGATGGACAGACTGCCTGCGCTACACCCGGTGCCAGGATCCACCCAACAGCCGCAGGGCCCCGGCATCCTCTAGCTTCCAGCCTTCCACGGCTGCCCTGTCTGCCCTCTGGGAGCCTGACCCGAAGCCTGCACCTAGGCCCTCCAGCACATGCCTCCCCCTGCCTTTCTGGCCTCACCTCCCACCCACTCTTCTGCTCAGTCCACCCTGAAGCTGCTGGAAGCTCCACTGCCCCCCATCCTCACGACCCTTTTCCTCTGCTGAGTCCTGGCCTCTGTGCTCCTGGCCTGGAAGGAGCCCCATCCTCCCAGCACCACAGCTGCAGGGTCAGGGCCTCCCTACAGGTTGAGCCCTTTCCCGGGTCAGGCCCTTTGAGGTGCTGCTCCCTCTGCTGGGAAGCATCTTCCCCCACTTCCTGTCTGGCAGGTGCTATTCCCCCTTTATGTCGCCTCATCTCTGAGAGATTTTCTGTGGGCCTCCCATCCAGCCTCCATAGCATTTACTGATGAATAGTTTTCTCTATTAACCTGTGTGTTTGGTCCACATGGGTCCCTCATGTCCTTTGCGGGATCAGCTCCAGGAACAAAGCAGGACCTCTTGATCTTTCGAGAGAAAGAACTCAGGGATGTAACTGTCATGGACATGGCTGCCCCCCTTCTACCATGGACGACATGGCTGATACCCACAGCACAGCATATCAAGCTCAGCTCAGCAGCTCCTCCCAACTCCGCCTCCACCTGCTGTGTGACGAGCCCCTCACTCCTGGAGCAGGGCAGTGCACACCCCCTGACAGCCTGACTCAGAGCCCCGGGCTCCTGACCTGCACAGTGGGCACTCGTAGGTCTGTCCATAGGGTGGTTTGGATACTAAGCTGCTGGAGATGTACGTGCCCCGTCAGTGCCTGACCACAGAGGTAACTCTCCTCATACACAGCAGGTCCACCCCACCCCAGGCTGCAAGGCTGCCTGCACCCCATTCTCAAGTTTCCATCAGTTAAGAGCCACTGAACCCTGACTCTGTGCCAGGCTCTGTGCTGGCGGTGAGGGGACAGGAGTTGTGCTGCCCCCAGGATGTCCCTGTGGGGAAACAGGACTTGGCCGCGGTGGCTCTGACCACAGGAGAATCTGCTCTGCTGGTTTGGACGTGCTTGGAGGACCCTGGAGGGCTTCCTCCAGGAGGGGTGGAGGGCACAGGGTGCTGGGGAGATGGCTGGTCCTGGGCCAGGGTGTGGTAGGAGAGCCAGGGCGAGGCTGGGTCTTGCAGGCTCTTTCTCTCTCTCTGCTCTGGCTTCCTCTCTTTAGAACTCCACCTGTTCCCTCTCCCTGGCCTTCTCTCCTCTAATCTCACTCTGGGGCTGGGAGATGGGTAGGCAGGGTTTCAAGTCCATCCACACTCCTGCACTCTAGGGGTCATTAGTGTCCAGAGGGGAGGCTATTGTTCTGCACTGGGTGAGGCAGCTGGAATCAGAAGGTCAGTCCTCCACTCATCTGTCAAGATCACACGGGGAGCAGCTCTATTTCCCTCCTTGGAACTGGCTTCCAGGGCTTTGTCCAGCTCTACAGGGCATCCCTGGGGAGCAGGGGAGTTCAGACAGCTCTCCCCCCAACAGAGGGCATTTGGGGCTGGGGAGAAGGAAAAGTTTTTCAGGGCAGAGTCAAACATGCGCAGTTTGAGAACCTTCCTCTCTACCCACTCCCGTTCAGCCTGTCTTGCATAAAATGCGCTTCACACTGAGGCAGGCAACCCCAGGGCAGAACCTGGGCACAGAGGCCACCGCCGCATGGCATGACACGCTGGCATATGGCCATCTGCTCCTGCCATCTCTTCTCCCCTTCTTGTGCCAACCTTTCTGAGGGTACCCACCAGCTCCAGAGCCCCTCCGTGTCCTGCTCTGTCTCATAATGGTCACCAGGGGCACCGAGTCCTGAGGCAGCTGCTGTTCTTGGTCCTGAAATTATGAGGCCAGTGGGATCTTTAATATTAATAATCCTTACAGTGGGTTTCCCGTGTTTCACTTGCTACATGATTTCCTTCCATCTTTCGGTGGCCTGAGCTGTAGGAACTTCCTGTAGGGCAGGTGTGGCCAAGCACCAGGGCAAGAGTATGAGATTGGACACAGAGCCTGGCATCACACATCCGGGTCGGTAGGCCAGTGCTGTAGCTCCCTCCCGTATATCTTAGGCATATCCCTCCACAGCAGGGCCGTCTCCACCCTGGGATGAGCCCATGAAGGTGCCCGGGACACAGCAGGGCCAGTGGTAACGCTGGTGGACTTGCTGAGATCTGCAGGAGGCAGGCAGATGCATTTTGCTATCCCTGGGGATTGTTCCTTCTGCCTTTGGGAGAACTTCCTGGCTTCGACTCTTGCAGGTGAAGCAGGAGTGTGAGCGTGTGTGAAGCTACCATCCGTGACAGGAGAGGAGAGAGAGGGCTGGCTCCAGTGGGCAGGGGAAGACATAGGTCCTTAATGCAATTTTATTTAAGAAGTCAGGACACCCCCATCCACCCATTTCCTGCCCTTAGCCCACCAGATTGGCAGTGTCCCAGTCATCCCGCTAGGCTTCTTTCCTGTGTTTTCGGTCCAAGAATCTGCCAAGGGCTCAGTGCTCTTGAAAGTGAATGAAGAACGTCCGGATCTCCTTCGGGTAGATGGTGACCTCGGGGCCTCCTGGTGGTGGCGAGGGCTGACTGGAGTTGCCTGGGAGCAGAGAGGGTCTGTCCAGCACGGCCCCTGGACCACCTGCTTCCTCAGGTCCCCTCCTTCCGCATCCCCCTGACAACACGGCTCCTGCTGCATCTGTGGTCCGTGGTTACAACCCTCAGCTGACCCCTCTTGACAGGACTGCACTGCCAGGGAGCCTCTTTCATTTCTGGCCTCCCCTGAGGGCACAGCACAGTCAAGCCAGGTACAGGGGGCTCTGGCCCTGCTTGGTCTTGTTTCTCCATGGGTTGTGGACCTGGATATGTTCATAAGAGCTGTCTCACTGAGGCCATGAGGGGCCCTGTCCTTGATCTCAGTGGGCTGTCCTTAGACACAGCCTGGGGTTTAGGCTTCCTCCTTGGGATGAAACTGGCTCCTGCATCCATCCCTCTATCCATCCATCCCTGCAGACATCCAGTCACCCACCACACACTCTCCCATCCTTTCATACTGCCCTCCACCCTGCGTCCTCCTGTCCATCTGTTCAACCTCCGTCTACACAACAGTCCATCTGCCGCCCATTTCCCTCCCGTTCATGCATCCTTCACTCATTCCCTTTCCTTCCTTCCTCTTTCCATCCACCCATCACTCAACCATTGACCTGTCCATCATCCATCCTCTTTTTTTCCTTCCCTCCATCTTTTTTTCTATCAAATCTTCCCTTTATCCATCTGTCTATCATACATTGACTACGTGCCTACTCATGCAGCCAGGCTATGCTGTGTGCAGTAGACAGAAAAGGAGAGAAATGGGACAGAGCAAAGTGAGGGAGAGGGGAGAGCAAGGGAGGCTCCTGACTCAGCCCTGGGCCAGATAAAGGGACAAGGGCTTTCCAGGCGGAAGGAACGGCAGAGGCCAGTGTTTCCAGCCAGAAGCAGTGGGTGCGTGCAGCACAAGGCAGAGCAGGGCAGCCGTCCCAACACCTGGGGCTGCACCTAAAGTCTGGGGCCACTCAAGGCCGCAGAGGGTTGTAGTCTTGGACACACAAGTGCATGCACGCACACACACAACCTATCTGTGGCTCTGGCACGTGGAGACTGACCTGAAGCCTAGAGTCTATAACCTTCTGCAGCTGATTCAGGAAGACTGAGACCCAGAGAAGGACGGCCAGCTCCAGGTCACACAGGCCTTAGGGGCAGAGCTGGGGTCTGGCTGGGGGTCAGGCTGGGGACCCGGGGCCGGATCAGGACCAGGGAGCCCGGACCTCTGTGGTGGTGAGGGTCCCGCCTGCTCCAGGTCCAGCGACGCATCTCATTCACGTCCCAGGTCCCTGTGAGTGAGCGCTCCTCCACAGACACCACGGAGCCCAGTCCCCCCAGCACAGACTGCAGGACAGAGCACAGGGAGGGGTGAGCACCCGGACCCCAGATCTGAGCAGAGAACCCGACGAAGAAGGGCAGCCACACCGGGGCCCGGGCCCAGCATCCCCCACGTTCATTGTAGTGGAAGTCCCATGGGAGGAGGGGCAGTCCCATTTTACAGATGAGGAACCGAGGCCGGAAGGAACTGCTCCCAAGTGCCGAGCTGGATCAGCACTCCCGTCAGGTGGCAGGCAGGTGGGGCCACCCCAGCAAACACCCAAACACCAGGGTTTATCTCCTGAGGGTGCCTCCTCCTGGGGGCCTGACTCAGTGATGTCGGAGCGGGATACGAGAGGGGCAGGTTACCCGCAGGTTCACCGTCACAGGCCGAGACAACACCGGGTCCTGGTCCACCTCATACAGGTGCTGGAGCCGCAGCAGGACACGGCGGAGGTCTGCCTTGGGCTTGGGCCTTCGGTCTTGGGGACAGAAGGGAGGTGGCATGAGGACACAGTCTCGGCCTGGCACTTTACACTCTCACCTCCCTTTCACATCTTCACCCTCCCTCGGAGGCAGCTAACACAGCCCCACTTTGCAGATGAGCCAAACAAGGCTCAGAGAGGGGCCGGCACTTGCCCAGACACACAGCTGGTGTGCATAAAGGAGGGGGGAGGACTCCAACCCAGGGGCAGCCAAAGCTACTGCCTCCCACCGCCCGCACTGAGGCCGGTGCTGAAGTGTGGAAAGTCTTCGTTCTTATTCACTCGTGAGGTCCTCATTTGGGCCTGTCCCTCCAGCCTCCTGTTCTCTGGAAGATTCTCTGCCCTGGCCCCTGTGAAGGGGAGTGTGGCCTTGTGACCCTGAAGATGAGTCACCATTGCAAAGGTCATGTGTCAGGTCATTGCCACCAAGACCTAGGAAACGTGTCGTACTAGAGCCTCCACCTCTGGTCGTTGGAGAACAAACGAGAAGGGCCACCCTGCTGGTCCCACAGAGCAAGGGGTTGAAATGAACTGTGCCGTGTGAGGCAGAGAGCGTGTGGGCTCCTTGTTACTGCAGCATAAGAGGTCTGCGAAGTCTCTTGTCTCCATGCAAGTGATGGGTTTAGGGACTGGAGCTCGAGAATCAGGGAAGGATTTCTGGCACTGGAAAATGATGCTGGAGATGATAATGGTGATGCAGGTGATGATGAGAAGGGGGTTGTTTGTTTCTGGGGAGGCAGGCGGCCCTCTTGCCATCCCCTGTGCTCCCCTCACTCAGCTTCTTACACACACACACGTACACATACACACACATACGTTGGAGCCAAATGACTCTGCTGCTGCTGGGAACCCCGTCCACCCCGTCAGATGAGTCAGGTGGGCAGTGGTTCAGGGATGCTGGAGGTCAGGGTCAGTAAGCCACGTGGCTGCAGGCATGAGCCAGCCTTTCATAGATCCAGTTTATCAGGCACAAAGGTAACTTCTGGCCTTGACCTCTTTCTGTTACTCCTTCTTAATTGGGCTGACACTTATATGGGAACACCCTAGGCCCTGAGTGCAGCTTTGGGGACACAGCAGTGGCTGGGGCACTGTCAGCCCTGTCCTGGAACTGCTCATAGCCTAAAGAGGCAGGTAAGGGGTACAGGACCTCTTCGTTTCTGGAAGATCTTGCCTCCACCAGGAAGCCCTCAGTGATGCCCAGCTGGGACTTTCCTCGGATCACTGTCATTGCTCTCTGATGAGCTGCCTGCTTCCCTCTGTGGACAGGGGTGCTCTGAGCCCAGGGATGTTTCCTGTGTCATCCATGGCTCAATCCACAGTGCCTGACATTAGAATCATTTTTCAAGGCATGAACGGAAACTCATCAAAGTCATGCTTGAGCCCAAAATTCAGGTTGGACATCGGTGTAAGTGGCTGCAGGAGAAGACCCTGGAAGAAGCAAGACCTCACAGAGCCTGGACGACTCTGAGGAGAGCCCCTCTTGTCCAGTGATGGGCTGGGGGACCGGGCTGACATGTGGAGGCAGGAGTGAGTCTGGACACCTGAACACCTGCCTCACCTTTCTGGAGAGTCCGCAGGTGCTCTGTGTGGTTTGAGCTGTACTTCCAGCCGGGGATGCTGAGGATCTGCAGGTGGATGCTTGGGGGCAGCGTCACAGCCTCTTGCTGCCTGGAACCTGAGCCACGCGGGGCAATCTCTGAAAGGCAGATGGACAAGGAGAGGCTTTGGGCCAAACTCTCCTCCTGACTCACAGCTTGCCACACTAAGTCCCCCACTTCATCTGATCTCACTCCCTCCCACCTGTGGCCCACACGGCAGGCAGCCTGAAGCACCTGTTGGTGCAAACGCCCCAGCCTGCCTTGAATCTCTGGTCCAGTCAGTTCAAACTGCAGACTGGGAGATGGGAGCAGAGAGAAGACGCCATTTCTTCAAGAACTTGCGGGGAGTTCACACAGAGACCTGCTCTTAAACAAGGTCTCAGACGCCAGCTCCCGTGCTGTCATCTATCGCTGCCTCTGCCCAGAGGGGCTCAGCCCTCCCCTTGCAGGAGATGCTCGGTTCAACTCTGGGCTCCAGCTGGAGCCGCCATCCCTTTAAGTTCCCAGGCCTCAGTGATTGGCCAGGCTTGGGTCACGTGATTCGATCTGGGCCAATCAGAGCCTTTCCCGGGATTTCTGCCCTTGACACAGGCGTCTCAGAGTTGTTCCAAGAGTTGTTCACAGCCGCCTCCCAGACAAGAGGAGAAACAAGGTCTGCAGACAGAAGCTCAGGTGACAGAAAGAGAGGGTGGACAGCCGCATGAAGGGCCCAGCACCCGAGGAAGCAATACACGCTACCCTTCTCTCGGGTGCGTCTGCCCCAGAATAAACGCTCCTCTGGCTCCATCTCAGTACCTTTGGTTTTTCTCTTTGCAGGTGGAAGAGCCCAGTGCCCCAACCTGGGATGGAGCTGGCCACAGCCATGGACAGGACCGTGGATGGAGCTGACCACAGTCATGGAGCCTTTTCACCATGGCAACATCCTCTCTGCTGCCAGGAAGGAACCACTGACTGACACAGGAGCAGCCCCAGCCCAGCTGCCCAAACCCATCCCTCTCCTCAGAGTCTGCCCCTGGACATAGGCGTGGCTGGGCAGGCAGTTCCTGACAGTCCCAAAAGAGACGGACATGACCACCTTCTCCCGAGAGGCTCAGAGCTACCCTGTTTCCCTCCTGCCCCAGCCTCTTGTCCAGCTCTTCCTTCCATTCCGCTTGCTTCCCCACACCCAGCCCAACTACCTGCCCCTTCAGTTTCTTTACTGCCAAACAAGAGAACATCAGCTGTTATCTCTTGAAGTTGATCACTGTACACCACCTGGTCTGGGGTTGCAAACTCCACCAAACAGACAGACATCAGGTCTTTTGTGACCTCTAATTCCTCTTCACCCTGAAGCTGGATCCCATGACTTGTTCCCCAGTAGAGCCCCTGAGAAATCCTTCAGGACAAGAGCTGGGTCAAATGCAGTTAACAGTCTGCAGCATATGTCAGGCACTCAACAAATGCTCAGTGAATGAGTCAGCTACCACCCACCTTCTTGCTAATGCCTTGTGAAGGTCTAGCCTAAATCTCAAACAGGGAAAACCTAAAATTCACCCTCATCAAAACTTCTGCAAGTGATGACAAATAGAAAACAGGTTAAGGATTACAGGCAAAATTTGGAATTAATGTGAGTTTGACTCCATCCACTGAAATAAGTCAAATATTGTAATAAAGCCAGACACAAGTGTCTTGGCTTCATAGTGCATATAAAATTTATGTTTATACTTTAGTATAATCTATTGTGTGCAGTAGCATTATGTCTAAGAAAAAGTTTATATATACATTAGATTTTAAAAGCTTTCTTGTTAAAAAAGTTACCTCAGGTGAGACTTCAGTGATTAGCAATCTTTCTGCAAAAACAATCACAAAGATCGCTAATCCTATAGTAATTATAGTAATAATGAAAAATATTTGAATACTGTGAGAAATAGCAAAATGTGATGCACTGATGTTCACTGATGTGAACTGAGCAAATGCTGTTGAAAGAGCAGTGCAGATGAACATGCTGCATGCAAGGTGCAGCAAACCTTCAATCTGTAAACAATGCAATATCGTCAGTGCTCAAAAAAAAAGGGATTGCATATATGCATATAATGGACAAATACACACTTTGTGTTTATGTCTATAAAATTTAAAAGATTCTCTATAGTAGCATCTTCAAATACTTTCAAACGCACTCACTGTTTAAAGTACTTCATGTCCAACTATTTAGCTATGATACCCAACTGTAGTGAAGGAAATTTATAGAAGTCTCAGGAGAGGCAACTCGTAAAACTTGCAGATCAGGACATAGAATAGAGTCACCCTCACTTGGTGACAATGCACTTAATTCAGATAAAGCCAGCCTTTTAAATGCTTAGCAACCAGACCTGAATGGTGACATATATCATAGGAAGAAGTAGAACGTGTCCTCAGAGAAGGAAATAGAGGAGATTGAGGAAAAAGAGGTAAGGAGGGGATTTCAGTAAGTCCCTGCTGTGAATCTACTAGCTGTATGACCTTGAATGAGTCACTGAACCTCTGTGCACCTCAAGTTGCCCACATTTAAAATGAGGGGCCTGGATGTGAGTACTCTGGTCCCTTCCTACCCCAAAGTAGCCCAGATCCTGGCAGGTACTGAGAGAGTTAATCCTTAGATGGATTGATAAGCAGTCCAGGGTCCTTGAGGAGAAGAAATGGACAAACATTTTTTCTTCTACATTTCTTTGTCTTAGACCCAAAAGATGTTTTTACTTAAACTCTGAGGTGTTATGACAGCAATCTTTAAGACTAACTTTCTTTAAGCCCAGAGCTGATGATTACACAACAAAACTCATCTTGCTCAAAAGTATGTTCTTCTTTAAACTCTGTACTAATGATTAGATAATAAAAAAGCATCATGCTCCAGGACATGTTTCTCCTTCTTAAGAAGTACCTTCCGACTAATCTTATCTTAAGACTTACTTGTGGCAGTCAGTCTGGTAAGACCTCTCTCTTGTTGGTTCTAACCTTGTTCATTTAAGATGTCACTTGTAGGAGTGGGTCTGGTAAAAGTTTATAAGGGCTTGATATGACTACCAAGTGGGGTTCTCCCCCTCCCCCTTCTGATGTCCATGTCAGAGGCTTTCTCTGTCATTTTACAGTGTAATATAACTATTGCCACACAAAAGGTCTGAGTGATCAAGCCTGGGCCCTGTTCCCAAAGCTAAATCTTCATCTTCAGAGATCACAAATCAACATCATTCACCCTTAGCTATCAATACGAGCTCAGCCCCATCCCTGGAAAGGTGGGCTCCCCTGGGGGCAGCAAAGGCAGGAGAACTGAAAGGACCCCCCACCTCACCGTTGATCTCTCTGAGCATCACGACGGGTCGGTGCTGCAGCGCCAGCCGACTCCTCTGGCGCAGGCCACTGGTGAGGGCCCTGGATCCCAGTAGGAGCCAGAGCACTGGGTGGACAACCGAGGGGTCGTTCAGTGTGAGGTCAACAACCAGGTTTCCCGGATCGTTGTTCACCAGCCGCCGGTGGAGCATGACCTGCAGGGGACAACTGTCTGACCGGGCCTGCCTGGGCCTTGGGGTCCCCGACAGTGACAAAAGGGGCCTCTTCCTACCTCCACCTGCCCGTTCCCTTGGCTGGAGACGCCGTGTGCCTGCTCAGACAGCAGCACCAGCCTGCTGCGTCTGCTCTGGATGAAGGCCGATTGCACCATGGGGTAGTAATTCTGTGGACAGAAACATTGGCAGGCTGATGGTGGGGGCAGTGGGCCAGGTCAGCCAGCAGGTACAGGGTCTCTCTCTGGCCCCAGGCGGCCTCCTGCATGGGCACAGCAGCAGCCCAGGGTGGCACAGTAGTCATGGGAGGGGCTCTGACTTGTGAGATGGACACATTGGGATTCAAATCCAGCTCCACTGCTTCCTGACCTTATGCCCTGGGACAGCCAGCCTGCCCAAGCCTCAGTTTCCCCCTCTGTAAAATGTGCCCAAAACGTCCCCCTGGTGCAGGGAGACAGTGAGGCATTTGTGCCACTCCAGCCAGAGATGGCCCCCAGCCAGGGGTTCCCAAATAGAAAGGCGCTGGTGTCTGGGCTGGAAAGCACTCACACAGCTCTTCCCTTTCCTGTTTTGAAGGAAGATGTCCGGGGTGGATAGCCCTGGACCCTCTGGAGCCCAGGGCACAGTGTGTGAAGAACAGCTGTAGAGATGAACTGACAGAAGCTCACGGAAGACAGAGCAGGGAGGAACTACACCCCTTCTCTGGCTCCCTCTGGAAGAAGAGACAACTAACTAGAGGAAGGCTCAGGAGGTGCCCAGCACGGCGCCGCCCCTGGATCATCCCAGACCTCAGCACAGCTCTGGGGGAGGTCGTTCTCTTCCCAGGAGAGCACCGAGGTCCAGGGACACACCCAGGGACTCACCCAAGGTCATCTTCTGGAGGGCGAGGTCTGGGAACTGAATGATTTTGGAATTCAGCCCCTGCTCAGCTCTCCCTGGAGGACAGGCTGTGGCTCACCTCTGAGTAGCCAAGGAGGGTCACACCCGGTTCAGGCCTAGACAGGCACCACGTGCTTAACCCTCAAGCAACCCCCAGCTGGTCATCCATCTGACCGAGGAGGACCCGCGGTGTACACAGACCTCAGGGACACAGCTCAGCCGTGGTGGCCCCAGAGCTCTGAGACTTGGTCTGAACACTCCTGGCCACAGGCCCTAGGGGCAGACTCAGGGCAGTGGGGCTCCAGAGATGATCTGGCCCTAAGGGGACTCTCCTGCTTTCTGGAAATTGGCCATCAAGGTTGGGTCTACAGCAGCCACACTCCAGGACAGCTCAGGACGTACCCGAGCGATGGTGTTGTTCTTGTAGTCCCTGTAGGGCCTGCGCTGCATCTGGTAGCCGTTGTTGTCTGAGTGGAGGACCTGCCCCGTGTTCAGCTTGGTGCTTGTCCTCAGGATGGCCTCGCGGTTCAGCTCCAAGGGGCCCACCCGGTACTCCTGCTCTATGCGATGGCAGAGCAGCTCCCCGCCAGAGCCCTGGGGCCCGCGGGCCAGCCGGGAGTAGATGGCGAATGTGGGCTCACTGTCGTTCACCTTCCTGGAGGAGAAGCAGGACAGGTAAGTCAAGCCCAGGGTGCCTTCTGATGTACCTCCCTTATTCTTTCCTTTCTCTCCTTCCATTTCCCTCCCTCCATCCTTCCTGCAGGTTGGGGGCCGGGTAGCCTGCTTGGGCAATAGAACAGGAGGGACCCTGTCCTCTGAAGACTCTGGTTACCCGACCAGGCCTGGGGGCTCTGTCTGTCCTGCTCATGAAGACACAAGAACTGCTCTCGTGTCTAGGTCACTGCCACCGTGGGCTCCTGTCCCGCCTCTGGACTTAGGTCCCACCAAGGTGACACAGCGCAGGCAAGCAGAGCAGGACTGCAGAGACTGGAGCAGCTCATGACTTCATCGAACTTCCACGGAGGAAGGACCGTGTGCCAAACCCAGGTCCAGGAGCTGGGTGTCTGAAGCATGACAGGCCCTCATTTCCTCATTCCCCTGCCTGTGAGCACCTCCATGAGCTGAGCACAACCAGGGGGCCGCCCTCACCTGTAGAAGTACTGCCGGATCTCAGTCACCAGCGGCCCCTCCACGATCTCCATCCTCACAGCCTCCCACGCTGGCTCTGCTACACCGCTGGGTGTAAACACATAATTGTCTGAAACAGGGCCTTTCCAGACATCACTGTTTGTGTGATACTCCATGAACTGCTGGGTCATGTATACCTTTCGGTTACTCTGCCTGCACACAGAGGAAAGAGAAAGGATTGTCATCATGACAGAAAACATGTCATCCTCATGCTGGAACCAGGCTCACAGAGCCTCCATGGAGACACCAGCCACGAGCCAGGGATGAAGACACCCTTCAACAGGATGAAAGTGGTCTATCTGTACAACAGAATATTATTGAATCTGCAAGAAGAATGAGGGGTCTCATTCACCCTTCAACATGCCTGAAAGTTGGAAACATGACGAGAATTGAAAGAAGGCAGCCTGCCAAGTACCACATATGGAATAATCTCATTGCATGATATGTCAATGTAGGCCAATCTGGAGAGACAGAAAGGAGGTTCGAGTCACGAGGGCTTGATGGAGGTGAAAGATGCGTGGGGCTTGAGCCATGATGGAGCCTAAGTCCACACTCTGACTGCACCTTTCCCAGCCTGACCAGGGAGACTCAGAATGTTCTGGGGCTGTACTCCATTTCTGCTGCTCCCCACACCCTCCCCCTGACCACCTCTGCTGGATCCTGTAGGTCCTGGCTGCTTCTGTGTCCTGGCCTAGACTCACACACTTAGAAATACAGCTCGATGCACTACAGGGAGCTTCAGTACCATCACACCCTGGCCTCAGAGACAGCAACGATTGCACCTCACCTCTCCCAGACGCTGTGCATCAGGTTGGTGTCCAGGTCCAGGAAGACGATGTAGCAGTCATTATTCACAGGCACCAGGCTCCCGCCCACTTGCCTGGCAAGTCTCCTGAGTCGGCCTCCAAACTGCATGGTTTTGGCCACAAAGGGCTCAGGCTCCCCAGTTTTCTCCTGGGAACTCCTGCTGGGGCGGATGCTGTAGTGCCGGTAACTGAGTCCTGGGATCATGGTCAGCACGTGCAAGTCATAGGCAGAGGGCATCTCCTTTGAGGGCTGGACCTGAAAGACCCAAGGGATGGGATGAATGATGGCTATCAGGATGGAAGGTGCCTCCGTTCCCTTGGAAACCCTGGGCTTACACGCCTGGCAGATGGAGTGCTTGCTCGGCATGGAGACAGCTGGTCACCCAACATGGGGCTGAGCTGGCTCCCCTCCTGCACCCTCCCTGCTCAACCACGTCTAATCTCCTCTCCCCTCTTCCTCCTTCTCTCCTGGGGCTGCAAACCACCTGCCCTCCTCCCACACTCCCCTCTGTTCCTGCCTCTGAGACTGCTCACACTGCTCCCTCGACCTCTTTAGAGGGGGCTCCCTTGTCTCCTAGCCCTCTTATTTTTCCGAGGAGGGAGGTTTCCAGGTCAGCCTGCAGGTCTTTCTCTACCTCTGTGTCATCTGACTCAGGGAAGGGATTTGCATGAGGGCACTGGGTCCATGCAGGAGGTTCTTCAGTCTCTAGGAAGCAAGTGTCACTTCCAGGTCTTGTGGGAAGGTCTGGGGCACTATGAGCAAGCCCATGTGGCTCCTCACAGCCTCCAGCCCGGACTTTCTCTGAACTAAAGCAGACACCCATCCCCACCCCACACCCCTAACCTGTCCTGATGTTTCCTCCACCACAGTTGTCATCTGTCACTCCTATCCTTTCTGATTTTCTTCTTTCCTGGATCCCCCACTGGAATAGGAGCCCCTCTGCACAAAAGTGCAGAGACTTTTGTCTATTTGGTTATCAAAATTTCTCCAGTGCCTAGAGTAACTCCTGACACATACTAGGTGTTCAGTAGTATTTAACAAAGAGCATTTGGGCTTGGTGGGTGGTGCCTCTGGGTGGGAAAGGGAGATGTCCCATGTCGGGTCTACTTCACCCAACACCCTTCCCTCCCCTGATTTTGACATAGAGGAATCTTCCCCCTCTCTCTTTCAGCTAAGGATCGCTGCCCTGGCTGCCTGGTCATTACCCCGCGCCTTAACTGTCCATTTCTGTGTCTGCTCCTTGAATCCCAGGATGGCTCCCGAGTCCAGGGATGAGCATTCATCTGGGACCAAGCCCAGCATAGGCTTCAGGAATGTTTGCTGAATGGCTGACTGATGGCATTACCCGATCCATCTCCCCAAGGAAGGGCTGGCTTGGTAACAGGAGGGTCACCTCTATAATCAAGTCTAGCTCCAGGTCTGGGAAGGAGATGAGGAGGGACCACACAGGATGTGGGTGTCATAGCTGGGGCCTGCCCCTATGACAGCACCTCCATAAAGATGCACAGCGAAGACTATTGCTGGCTTCCCCATGAGAAGTAGAAATTGACACAGGGTTATATACATATACACCAAGTCACCTCAGTATTGTCTGACTCTTGGTGACCCCATCGACTGTAGCCCACCAGGCTTTCTGCCCATGGGATTCTCCAGTCAAGAGTACTAGAGTGGGTTACCATGCGCTCATGCAGTGGATATTCCCGACCAGGTATTGAACCCATGTTTCTTGTGGCTCTGCATTATAGGCGGATTCTGGTCAGCTCAGGTACGCAAAGGGCAGGGTCAGGCCACTGGGTGGATCCACTGACCCTGATGGCGACTCACCCATAGGACACCCCTCACAGTCAAGGCAGCATGTCACCTCTTCCCTTTAGATGCCCACTTCGGGGGCCCAGCGCGGAGCAGGGGCAGCAACAGGGCTTGCACCATAGACGGGGTGTCCCCCTCACCTGTGCAGGCACAGGAAGGCCTGACTCGTCTGTGACGCTGACTTTGGGGAAGTCCACAGTCAGGGTGATGATGGTGGTGACCGTCCAGGCCAGCGGGTTGTAGACCACTGCAAAGTGTCCCCCAGGCTCTGGGCCTGCACACAGAGAACAGGCTCTACTGCCCTACCCAACCCAACCTTCACCCCTGGTGCCCCTTAGAACAAGAGAATCTAAGGTAGGTGAGACCAGCTCTGCAGAGGCCAGGGGGAAGGACAGACAGACACATGGGCTCTGATGTCCAACTCCCTCCTCATCTATTCAAGCTGGGTTCTGATTCCTAGGCAGGATGGGGGAGTGTGCCCCTAAAGATGAGGGTCCTTGACCTCCTCACTCATTTCTACTTTTCAGCCAACATTACCAGTGAGAAGACTGAGGTCTATAGCAAAGGGTTAGTTGTCCAAGGTGACCCATGTCCTACGGCCTGGCTCCAAAGCTGGAGCCCTTGGCAATGTACAGACAATTCTCTGGAGCTTGGAGGGTCAAGGTCAATCACCAAGGTCAGCACTGGAGCCCTCTTTGCTATGAACCTGGATTCTTTTTCTGCTCTACCCCCACCCCAGGTGACCATCTATGACCACATTCAACGACTCCCTGATCCTTGAACACTGCACACACACTGTCCAGTCCCCGGTCTCTGCCCGGGCAGTTCCCATGGCTGGATGCCTTTCTGGGGTCTCCACCTGCCCCTTCCTTGGGGAGCTGCCCCCGTGAGCTCATGGGAATGGCTGGCCTCACCAGACACTGGAAGGACCCAGTTCTACCTCCCTTTCTATGCCCATCATCCCCTCCCACCACCAGTCCCTGTGGACAGGATTCCAGTCTGCTGCACTCCTGACCCCAGGGCCCTTCCAGAGTCTGAAGGTAAGATGGAACTGCACACAGAGCCGAGGGCAGAGCTGGGCAGGTGAAGGGAGGGGCAGGGTGGGGAGGGCACAGTGAGAGAGAGCAGGGTGAGTGTGGACCCTGGGAAGGTGGGCGGGCCACATGCTCCTGCAGGGAAGGCACCTATCTCTGATTGCCCAGGATTTGCGGGGGTGAATCCCCTCAGGCAAACAGGGTGATCACTCATCCTCTACCTGTGAAACCTGCAAAGTCAAAAGAACATGTGTATCCTGTCTGCGGAGCCGGGCAGCACAGGGGTATGGGTATCATCCTCCCTGTGTGACCCTGGGCAGCTCAGGAGTATGGGGACCATTCCTTCCTGTGTGACCCTGGGCAGCTCCACGATCTCTGTTCCATGTGTGCCCTCAGCTATGAAGTGAGGACAGTAACACTTCCAGCTTTCAGGATGTGTGAGGTTTTACACTAAATTGTGCAGGCAGTGTGCTTGGCAACATCCACACTGCATTACCATTTATTCCTGCCTCTAGTTGGAGGCAGGAACTAGGCCTTCCTCAATCACAGAGAGGAAACAGCTCAGTGAAGTGAAGGCACCTGCCCAGCTCATGCCGAAATGAGAGCCTCCCTTGGACGGGCCTCGAGTCTGAAGCTCAGGTGTTCCAGCCCGTCCCCTTACCCTCAGGCTGTCTTCTCAGACTGGGGCAGACACCCGCCATGGCCCACACTGTCCCCATGGGCCTCACTTACCTGAGTGGGCTGGAAACCTGTCCTGGATGATGTAGGACATCAGATTGTGCACCCCTTGCATCCCAGTGCTCAGATGCTCCACAAACATGTCACCCACATTTGGAACATGAGTTCCAGTGATGGCATCATGGTGCTGGACCTGGGCCCCCACAGGAACAGGACAAGAGTGGGGTCAGGCTGGCCTCTGCTCAGCATCTGCTGTCCTGATGCCCACTGGGCCCTGACTCCGCTTCCCTCTCAGTAGGTGCTGCTGGAGAACTGGGGATTTCTCCCACTTTACAGAAGAGAAATCTGAGGTCAGAGAGGCTGATGATCTTGCCCCAAGTATTGTTGACCTTGGGAAAACACATAGCTATGTCCCTGATGCTGGACAGAAAACAGACTTCTGGTGAGGACCCTGCCCAGCTTCCCTCTGTGACCCACTCATCCCAGAATTGCTGATAAGCTGTTCCAGACAAGCCCCACACATGGCCTTGTACTCATCTGCACCATGTAGGATGGATGGTCTCCTCTTCCCAGAAGGGAAACATGACCCCGTGCGGTGAAGCCACGTTTCCACTCACCCTGATGGATGCTAAAGTCTATCCCACCACACACCCACATAATGACTGGTCCTGCCAGCAATTCCCTTTAGTGACTATGAATCTCATGGGCTGTGAGGCCCATTTCTGACTGGAGAGGAGACAAGTTATAGGAGATCTTGTGTCTCAGTTTTCCCTTCTGCACAGTGGGGAATAAATAATATGCAGATTTATGAGCAGCTTTCTTTGTGTCACCTACAGAGCCCACCAGCATATGTGTATTATCACATTCAACTGTCCTATTAATGTCCTGAGTGAACATGTAGTTCTCATTTTTCAAGGAGGAAATTAGAGCTCAGAGAGGGGAATCCTGAGCTCATAGAGCTGAGCTGAGATTTGACTCCAGCCAGGACTGTTGGACACCAATGCCGCTCCACTTCGCCCTTACTGCTCTGGGACAGTCTGGCTTTAAATCTTACTGAACCACAGCTGGGCCCTGGCAGGCCATGGTCCTAGCCTTGGGGCAGCTTCATCATGCATGGTCTTGTGACCTCAGTGGTGACCTCAGTGTTCTCATCTATAAAAGGGACCTATAGCAACAAGGGACAGGGAGGTGCGCTGGCCTAGGGAGGGGGAAGCACACAGCCCTGGAATATCCAATCCTGTCCTGTCTCTGGGAGGCACTGTGTTACCTCAGAGACCACCCAGCGGAGCTGCTGGAGCTGCTGCAGGCCCCAGGCCGGGTCCAGGAACCGGTGGGGAGCCAACAGCACGTAGCGAGTAAACATGGACTCCCCAGCATACAGCAGACTGCTGGCTCTCCTTGCCAGCCCCTTGAGCCCACTTCGGGAGGCATAGAATCCAGTCCAGGCATGATACATGTCTAGGAGAAAAAGGCCAGGAGTCAGTGGGAGGGCCTGCCCTTAGAGGCCCCTGAGCCCCACTTGGGAAATGCTGAGGAAGATGAGGTCAGGATGGATCTGCCTGGGTCCCCAGGGACACAGCCTAGGCCAGCAGGTGATTCAGGGTTCTTGGTCCAGCCAGGTCAGCAATGGTACGAGATCTCTGGAAGGCCTGGGCCACTGGCAGGGTCAGGCTGGGCAGGGGCAGGCCGGGGGAGGCCTGACACTGTGAAGAGGAAAGAATCCCAGTGAGCACCTGGGCCCCTGGGATGGCCTGTGGGAAGGGGCCCTGGAGGACTTCAGAGGAGGAGGTAGAGGGATGAGGGCCAAGAAGTCAGGACACAGAATGGAAGGGCTGGAGTGCTGGCCGCCCCTGTGTGCCACTGAGGAAAATCAGGGTCTGGAGAGGCATGCCTTCCACCAGGTCCCTCTGGTTGTCCATGGGGGCAGGCTGGCAGGGCCATTGGGAGCTGAGATCCCTGAAATCACTCTCCTTACCCTGGACACAAAGGTCATGGCATGACGAAGTCCCCACAGGGCATGACCAACCCCCGCCAGTGCCCCAGCGGAAACCAAGGCTGCCTCTGGACATCACTCAAGCCTCTCTTGTGAAAGAAAGGAACCGGCAAAGGAACAGTGGACAACACTGAGCCCGCCTGTATCTGTCCCCACCCCAGGTGGTCCACAGGAGGCAGGCGGGTGAGGGAGGGCTGTCTGACCCAGTGGCCCTGTGGGCTCCACCGGCAGAGCTGAGGAGACTGGGAAACCACATGTCACTGCTTTGGTGACATCTCCCTTGCACCGAATCCCTCCCTACCCCCAGAGGCTCCTACCCGAGGAATAGGGCAGGAAGTCGCGGTGGTCTCGGACCTGCCAGGAGACTTGGTCAGAGTGCACAGCCCGGAAATAGTCGCCGAGCGTGGCATACTCCACTGATAAATTGAACTCCAATGAGTGACTATTGATGTACTCCATTACAATGTCCATGTTGGTGAATTGCAGCGAGGCATTGAAGAACTGCCTGTCACATCCCTGCAGCCAGGGGACAGAAGCAACGCCCAGCCCTTCTGGGTAAAGAGCCCAGCCTGAATAGGGATAGCATCTCTTCATCTGCAGGATGGCCCCCCTCTCCGCATGGTGGACACTGACCCTGCACGGGGCTCACAAGCTCTCTCCTCTGGGAGCACAGCAGGCGCTCCATCCAGTTTGGCTGGGACAACAATGGTGACTGGGTGTCCGGCACTGTCCCATGAGGGTGTCTTTCATTATAAGACAAATTCAGCCAATGGAGCAGGTCCTGTCATCATCCCCATTTCACAGAAGAGGAAAGTGAGGCTCAGATTGTCCAAGTCTCACAGCCCCTGAGTAGGGAACCAGGATTCAGGCCGAAGCCTCTGCTCCCAACATTGAGAATGGGAAAGGAGGGGAGAGCTGGGGAGGAGCTGGAGCCTGTGTAAAGGAGGGACTGCCATGGAGGCAGAGACTGTGGGGATGATCCAGGCTTGGGGGAGAAGCCGGTAGACTGGGTGAGGACTTGGGGTGAAGGGAAGGAGGACTGAGCTGGAGTTGGGATGGCCCACTGCCTGAATGGACACTGGAATGGTTAGAGGTGGACACACAGTCTTGGGAGGAGCCAAGTGCTGGGGTCAGACCGAAGAGAGCAACACCTGCACAGAGTTGAGGAACCAGGGCCAGGGACCCCAACTTACCCAGGGCCAGAGGACATGTGGTGTCCGGAACCAGGTGGCTCGAGCCAACGCATTCTTCACCAGGAGACTGGTAAATATTTGGATGTTGTCCTTGGTGACAGGGATTTGCATTTGGAGGTACATGTCATCCGGGGATGTACCTGGGAAGATGGCCTCGCCATCCCAGTTAAATCCCTCACTAAGGGAGAGAGGAGCATTAGGGGGCCCTGCCCTGAACATGGCAGCAGCACAAGGGCGGGGAGGCAGGCAGGGCTCAGGGAGGCCAGAGCATCGAGGCCTCCGTCTCCCACCAGGGGCTGGACAGTGTGGTGACGGGCAGACGAGAGCTGTGTGGGCAGAAGATGCCCCTGTGTGAGCCCTGTGGGCACTTGGGCAGCTCACCCTGATCCTGCAGGGCACCCAGAACCTGCTAGTGAGTCCCCCTTGCCTCTTCTGTCAGCTGCTGCTTCATCCCACCTCCTCTGCTCAGGGGGGCTCAGCCCCCACCCACAGCCCCCCAGGAATAGAGGGCAGAGGGACTGGACGCAGGGCCCCCCACCAGACAGCCCACAGGAGGGCTGGTGCCAGAACTCGGAAGTTTTGACTCAATCCCCTGAGCCACTCCAGCTGCCCCATGGCTGCTACCATGGGACCTTGGCTGGGTGTCCAGGCCTAAGTTATTCTTTCTGTAAGATGCGTGCTCAGTGCGTGCCCTCAGGGCTGGCCATGAAGGGCATGGCTGAGGTGGTCCAGGGAGGGTGCTGGGATGGGGACTGGCCTGAGGCAGGTGCTCACGAGCAGTAGCTGAACTGGTCCAGGACATGTGTGAAGATTTCCTGCTGCGCCGACAGGGATCTGGACCCTCGCCACACGAACTGCAGCTCCTACAAACCCGGAAGGAACAGGGTGAGGGTCCAGGGGCGACACGGCTGCCGGTTCCCCTCCGCAGGCCCCACCTGAGTCTCCTCTCTGCACTCACTGCTCTCAGGGATTAAGGGTCAAGATACCCCTCTGCTGCCCCCTCCTCAAGGTTCCCCCTGACCTCCCAAAGCCACAGGAGGCAGAGGAATCGGCCCTCCAGATGCTGCCTGTCTGCACCTTCATCTGACCCTCCTCAGGGCAGGACTCTCTGCCAGGACCTGCCAGGCTGTCTCTAACTCAGCTTGAATATCCCCAGACATGGGGAGCTCATCACCATCACTAAAGGTACAGCGGCTTTTTCCAGTTCTGATGGTGAGAAAGTAGATGAGTAGATGCGGCCCACCACTCACCCGGTTATCCTGCATGGCCTTCTTCAGGTTGTAGTCGATCCTGGAGATGACATGGGCATTGAAGCCCGCCAGGGCAAACAGGGTAGGGGTCGTGGAGGATGCACCAAATGGGTCCACCTGCCAGGAGAACTGTGGCCGGACCCCAAATGTTTCATAGAGAAACCCATGTCCTTCTGCAAAGAGATAAGTTTTGTCACTCCCTCAGGGCCCTGTGCCCTTCTCCAGGGCTGAGATGCCACCTAACAGGCAAGGAGGGGTTTTGAAATAGATGGTAATATTAGGACTTCTTCCCAGAATCATTGGTCTATTCACATCTTAATGCATGATTTATAAGCCAGCCCATAGAAGCACGAAGCAGGTGACTGCGGAAAGTCCCAAATTTGATATGCCATTGATTCCAGCTCCCCAAGGGTTTCCCCTCAATATAATCTCATCTCTGGCCAACCCCCCACCACATCTTGGCTACACATACACTGGCCTGGTCACACTCACATGGGCTATCTTGGCTGTTGTCTGCCCTTTATGGCTCACTGCTTCTACTGCGGTCAGGACTGTGCTCAGGAATGCACACAGGCACACGAAAGACGGATGCTTCCCCTAGGAGCCCGAGCTTGGGAAACATTCTGGGGAAACTGCTCTGCTCCACCCCGGATGGCATCAGAGGAAAGGGCCAGTCAAACAAAGGTTTTGGTGGTGTGGAACTACAGCAGCCTGGGATGCTATCAGGTCTACCCCCTGCGCATCTCCACCCCGCCTCAGTGGTAGAACCGAGAGGGACGAGGGAGATGCCTGCGTCGGTAAGGGACTGACAAAGTCTGATCAGGGAAGGAAACCTTTGGGGGACAGTCTGCATACACCCCCATCTAGAGCAGGGAAGGACGCCTCTGGTGGAAAAACAAAAAAAAAAACATGTTTGTGGATGGCGCTTTTTTCTCTCTACAGATGGGAGCTAGCAGTTCCAGAACCACTCCCTTAAACTGTTTTTTTGTTTTGTTTTGTTTTGTTTTGTTTTTAATGCTGGGAGAAGTTGATCCTCAGATCAGATCAGATCAGTCACTCAGTCATGTCCAACTCTTTGCGACCCCATGAACTGCAGTACGCCAGGCCTCCCTGTCCATCACCATCTCCCAGAGTTCACTCAGACTCACGTCCATCGAGTCTGTGATGCCATCCAGACATCTCATCCTCGATCGTCCCCTTCTCCTCCTGCCCCCAATCCCTCTCAGCTTCAGAGTCTTTTCCAATGAGTCAACTCTTCACATGAGGTGGCCAAAGTACTGGAGCTTGAGCTTTAGCATCATTCCTTACAAAGAAATCCCAAGGTTGTTCTCCTTCAGAATGGACTGGTTGGATCTCCTTGCAGTCCAAGGAACTCTCAAGAGTCTTCTCCAACACCACAGTTCAAAAGCGTCAATTCTTCGGCTCTCAGCCTTCTTCACAGTCCCACTCTCACATCCATATATGACCACAGGAAAAACCATAACCTTGACTAAATGGACCTTAGTCGGTAAAGTAATGTCTCTGCTTTTGAATATACTATCTAGGTTGGTCATAACTTTTCTTCCAAGGAGTAAGTGTCTTTTAATTCCATGGCTGCAGTCAACATCTGCAGTGATTTTGGAGCCCCAAACAATAAAGTCTGACACTGTTTCCTCTGTTTCCCCATATATGTCCCATGAAGTGATGGGACCAGATGCCATGATCTTCGTTTTCTGAATGTTGAGCTTTAAGCCAACTTTTTCACTCTCCTCTTTCACTTTCATCAAGAGGCTTTTTAGCTCCTCTTCACTTTCTGCCATAAGGGTGGTGTCATCTGCATATCAGAGGTTATTGATATTTCTCCCAGCAATCTTGATTCCAGCTTGTTTCTTCCAGTCCAGCATTTCTCATGATGTACACTGCATATAAGTTAAATAAGCAGGGTGACAATATACAGCCTTGACATACTCCTTTTCCTATTTGGAACCAGTCTGTTGTTCCATGTCCACTTCTAACTGTTGCTTCCTGACCTGCATACAGATTTCTCAAGAGGCAGGTTAGGTGGTCTGGTATTCCAATATCTCTCAGAATTTTCCACAGTTTATTGTGATCCACACAGTCAAAGGCTTTGGCATAGTCAATAAGGAAGAAATAGATGTATTTCTGGAACTCTGTTGCTTTTTCCATGAGCCAGTGGATGTTGGCAATTTGATCTCTGGTTCCTCTGCCTTTTCAAAAACCAGCTTGATCCTCAGAGGTTAGGAAAACATGCCTGATCTTCTTCTGTGATATTGAATGGTCATGTTATCCTATGAAAGATGGGGAATTCTGGGCATTTGAAGGGTCTCTTAACGATGATACTATTTTATAACTAGACCGGTTCTGAAGAAAACAAGAGAAATGGGTAGAAATGCCATCTGTCTTGCTCTTTATCTCTCTGTGAGACATTCCAGACTTGTGTCCTATGGGTACAGATTTAAGATGTGAAGCCTACAGCTCCCTCCTGTTCTCTTACTTTGCCTCTGTATCTGGGGCTCCAAATGAACAGGCTGAGAATCAGGGCACCTTTCTAGGAGGGGTTGCCTCAGTCTCAGTAGAATATTTAGAGGATCCAAAAGGTACATGGAAGGCTTTATGGGACTAACTTTTCCTTATGACCTTATTTGGTGAGATGTAATGCAAGGAGATCCAACCAGTCCATTCTAAAGGAGATCAGCCCTGGATGTTCTTCAGAAGGAATGATGCTAAAGCTGAAAATCCAGTACTTTGGCCACCTCATGGGAAGAGTTGACTCATTGGAAAAGACTGGTGCTTGGAGGTATTGGGGGCAGGAGGAAAAGGGGACGACAGAGGATGAGATGGCTAGATGGCATCACTGACTCGATGGACATGAGTTTGAGTGAACTCCAGGAGACGGTGATGGACAGGGAGGCCTGATATGCTGTGATTCATGGGGTCACAAAGAGTTGGACATGACTGAGTGACTGAACTGAAATGAATACATGTCTTAGGACAGATGCTGACTCCTGACTCAAGAGCTTGAGTTTTGGGGGAAGTTACTACTTTTGGAGATGAGTAGCTTAAGGTAAGGAGAAAGTGGGAACACGAAATAGCCCTCCTCCCTACTTGCAACCAAGCAGTTCCCATAACAGACTCTCTTTGCTGGATGTATTCGCGCAGGACTCAAGCGAGTGTGCGCTGACTTTTAAATATGCTAAGTTGGCTGACAGAACAGGGAGGGAAGGAAACTCCTGGTAAATTCCTAGTAATTATGGGAGGCTCTCTACACATTTACTGATGTTGACCCTGAAAGTTCAGATGGAGAAATGGTCCTTAAAAATAGATTCCTCACTCAGTCAGCTCCAGATATCTGCCATAATTTAATAAAACAGGCGTTTGGACCAAATCAGTCTTTAGAAAAACTGTTGCAGTTGGCTCAGACAGTATGTTATGGCAGAGAAGATGAGGATGAAAATACGAAAAAAAGAGCCAGGCAGAAGACTGATGCCCCAACAATGGCTGTTAGACCTGCTCTGAAACTGCCTGAGAAAAATGCCCAGACGGACCCAGGTAAAAAGGGATGGGCTTGCTATTACTGTGGAAAGGACAGACATCTCAAGAAGGATTGCCCTCAGGCATCTAAGCTGCCTTCAGCTCCATGTCTAGTCTGCAAAGGAACATACTGGAAAAGAGACTGCTTTCTGAGGTGTAGGCCCCAGGGATCATGACTGAAGGTGTCTTGGGCCCCACACAAGCTCCCCTCCTAATTACACCTGAGGAACTCAAGGTATTAATAACTGCGAAGGGCCAATCAGTCGATTTCTTTTGGAAACAGGAAAATTTCTCTGTGCACACTGAAGACCTCATCCAGTTTCCTCCCAGTCCACTACTGTAATGGGACTGTCAGGACAAGTCATATGCTATTATTTCAGTCATTCTTTAAGCTGTAACTGAGACTCGGTGCTGTTTTCTCACAAGTTTCTGATTGTGATGAAGTCTCCCTCACCCCTTCTGGGGAGAATATACTGAACAACGTCCAGGCCTCTGTTTTCGCGCATATGGAGCTTTCTCTTTCTCTCCCATTAGTTAAACAAAATGTAAATCTCAAAGTGTGGGCTGACGGAAAAACTGTGTGTTGAGCACAAAATGCTATTCCTGTCTTTATCAAGCTCAAAGACTCTCACCCATTTCCACATCAAAAATAGTGCCCACCAATGCCCAAAGTTAAGGAAGGTTAAAGCCAATCATTAAAAATGTACAGGAACAAGGACTATTAATTCCCTGTAACAGTCCATACAATACTTTCATTTTAGATGTAAATAAACTCAAATGATAAATGGAGACTTGTTCAGTTCAGCTCAATTCAGTCGCTCAGTCATGTCTGACTCTTTGCGACACCATGAACTGCAGCACGCCAGGCCTCCCTGTCCTTCACCAACTCGCAGAGTCCACCCAAACCCACGTCCATCGAAATCGTGATGCCATCCAACCATCTCATCCTCTGTCATCCCCTTCTCCTTCTGCCCTCAATCTTTCCCTGCATCAGGGTCTTTTCAAATGAGTCAGCTCTTCACATCAGGTGGCCAAAGGATTGGAGTTTCAGCTTTAGCATCAGTCCTTCCAGTGAACACCCAGGACTGATCTCCTTTAGGATGGACTGGTTGGATATCCTTGCAGTCCAAGGGACTCTCAAGAGTCTTCTCCCACACTACAGTTCAAAGGCATCAATTCTTTGGGGCTCAGCTTTCTTTATAGTCTAACTCTCACATCCATACATGACCACTGGAAAAACCAGAGCCTTGACTAGACAGCGCTTTGTTGGCAAAGTAATGTCTCTGGTTTTTAATATGCTGTCTGGGTTGGTCATAACTCTGCTTCCAAGGAGTAAGCATTTTTTAATTTCATGGCTGCAGTCACCATCTGCAGTGATTTTGGAGCCCAGAAAAATAAAGTCAGCCACTGTTTTCACTGTTTCCCCTTCTATTTGCCATGAAGTGATGGGACAGGATGCCATGATCTTCGTTTTCTGAATGTTGAGCTTTAAGCCAACTTTTTAACTCTCTTCTTTCATTTTCATCAAGAGGCTCTTTAGTTTCTCTTCACTTTCTGCCATAAAGATGGTGTCATCTGCACCTGAGGTTATTGATATTTCTCTCAGCGATCTTGATTCCAGCTTGTGCTTCCTCCAGCCCAGCATTTCTCATGATGTACTCTGCGTATAAGTTAAATAAGCAGGGTGACAATATACAGCCTTGTACACTTTTTCATATTTGACTTCTTCAAGATATACAAATAATAAGTGTCTAATCCTTATATTTTATTGTCTAAAATTTCTGAAGGAGAAATATTTTTCAGTCATTGATTTGATTGATAATTTTTAGAGTTAAACCTATATTAAGTCATCCCCTACCTATGACACTAAGACAAGAGAGGATTTTTAGGAATCAGGCAACTGCCCCATTTGGATTCTGGGTTATGCAGAACTTGCCTGGCCTTTATACTAACTTACAACTGAGACTCAGCAGGTCCAAACTGAGAAGCTGGTTTGGTCCCCAGAAACTCAAAAGGCTTTTAAGACTCTTTAAACTGCTCTCTGGCAGGCTCCCACTTTGAGCTTACCCACAGGATCAGAGTTTAATCCCTTTGTTACTGAAAAAGAGGCCATGGCTGCATTGCTTAAAGGATAATTGACACTACTGTTTTGCTGTTGTGGCCCAGCCCCAGCAGGATCCAGGGGTACCCTCAGGGGAGACAACGTTGGCGAGAGAGATTTAGAAAGAGATAAAGAAAGAATGTTGCAGATAAGAAAATAGAGGAGAGAAAGAGAAAACCAATAAAGCCCCAGCACAGGACTTGTTCTGTTCACGTAGACCACAGGCACCCTCTTGATGGGGAGAAGGTGCAGAGCACCTTCTTGAGAGGGTCTTAGAAGCCTGGGCAGGAAAGTGAACTCAGAGAGCCTCTACACTCCAAGGGATCAGCCTGAAATAGAAAGGGAGAGAGAAAAAATGACATGGGGTGACCAAGCTTCGGTGAGCGAGGCCGGTAACTTTATTTTCAAAAGGAACTTTTATACCTTGACTTGTACGTAGAGGGAAATGAAAGATGCGAAGTCATGCAGAGTCAGCCCAAACATTACATCTGTTTTGTCTTTATCAAAATCAGGACTTTTTCTGTATACCTTTTCTATAAACAATGTTGTGTACATTATCTTCTGGCCTTGGAGGCCTGTGGACATTTTATGACCCTCTTTTAATAAAGGCTGCTCAACCAGAAAACTTATATTCCCTTAAAGTGTTTTTTCTTTATATTTTTAATCTATGTCAGCCTCAGAAAGTATTAAACAGAGTTACATCTTCACGGAGCAAAGGTGCAGTGAGTTACAACAAAGAAAGAACCAGTTAGCTCAAAGGTCTGATGTGGTTAATTCCAAGGCTACTATTTGTTTTTCTTACATCCCAACTATGTTAACTAATGCACAGCCAGGTGCACAGTGGATAAGGGATATGGGAACTTGGCAGCAAGCATTGGCTCAGCAATGAAATCCTACACCAGCACTACTCTAATAGTTTTTAACTCTTCAAAAGGCTCTATATTTTAGAATGTTTTAGGCTTCCCGTGTCTCTCACAGTTGGGAGGCTGTAAACAATCACATGCATAGCTGCAAGAGTCTGGATAAACCAGCCAAGCAAGCTAGAATGCCAACAAAAGGGGTTTGAATTGAAATATTCCTTTCATGCCCAAGAGACTTATCAACTAGAGCCCTAAGTTGATTTTTTCCAGAGAAAGGTGGTCGGAGATAGCCCCCTATTAATGTCAGAAGAGTTGGTGAAAGGCACAAAATAGTAAGACAGATTCTGGTTTGGGGGTAGATGCTCGAGCAGGTCTAGGGGGTCTCTCAAGTCCTGATCAGCCTTGCTCATCAGGTCCCTTCCACATGACCTTGTCATGGGAGGGATCTCCCATGCTGGCTCCCGGCATTTCCCTAAACCTAAAGCTCCTAAGCTTATTAATAGACAAAATCTTACTGTACTGACTTCTCATGACGTAAGTGGGATCTTAAACTCTAAATCTCAGAGTGACAATGGCTCCATCTTTAAAACTACTGTAACTCAAGTGGTGTCAAAAGTTCTAGGAATAGAATACCACTTCACTGTTCCTGGAGACCCCAATCTTCAGAAAAAGTTGGAAAAGCTAATGACATTATTAAGAGGCATCTGTGTAGGAAACTCAGAAACATGAGACAGTTGGTTTAATGTTCTCCCTGTAGCTTTAATGAGGGCTCAAACTCCCCCTAAGAAGAAGGACCTGTCTCTATGACGGACCGTTTTTGTGCACAGATATTGTCATAGACCCTGAAGCCTTAAAATTAACTGTGTGACTCAGCTTTCAACTTGTCAACCTCCTCATCAATTGAGGGCTCCCCATGGTGGGTTTCTCTGCTTCAAGGAAAAGACTTTCTTCAACTCTTCTTCATCTGATGACATCAAAAAATTCTAAGAAGGACTGATAAAACATATTGACCTTAACTGTGGACATAATGTAACTTTTAATTTTGATTATGTTTTAACTTGGTTTAATGCCTGTTTTGCCTTATATCTGTTACTGTTAAATGGGATTTGTTTCTAACTGTCTGAAAGCTGAGTTGGGCTCAACTCTTTGAATTCCCTTGGACTGCTCATATCAGGCTTCCCTGTCTTTCACTGTCTCCCAGAGTTTGCTCAAACTCATGTCCATTGAGCTGGTGGTGCTGTCCATCATCACATTCTCTGTTGCCCTTTTCTCCTCCTGCCCTCAATCTTTCCCAGCATCAGGGTCTTTTCCAATGAGTTGGCTCTTCAGATCCGGTTGCCAGAGTACTGGAGTTTCAGCTTCAGCATCAGTCCTCCAAAAGAACATTCAGGGTTGATTTCCTTTAGACTTGACTGGTTTCATCTCCTTGCTGTCCAAGGGACTCACAAGAGTCTTCTCCAACACCACAGTTTGAAAGCACAAATTCTTCAGCCTCCAGCCTTCTCTAATTCCCTCAGCCATACATGACTACTGGAAAAACCATAGCTTTGGCTATATGGACTTTTGTCAGCAATGTGATGTCTCTGATTCTTAATATTCTGTCTATTTGTCATAGCTTTTATTTCAAGAAGCAAGTGTCTTTTAATTTCATGGTTGCAGTCACCTTTGGCAGTGATTTTGGAGCCGAAGAAAATAATCTGTCACTCTTTTCCATTGTTTCCCCATCTATTTGTCATGAAGTGTTGGGACTGAATGCCATGATCTTAAGTTTGGGAATGTTGAGTTTTAGGCCAGCTTTTTCACTCTCCTCTTTCATTTTCATCAAGAGGCTCTTTGCTGCTGCTGCTGCTAAGTTGCTTCAGTCATGTCTGACTCTGTGCTACCCCATAGACGGCAGCCCACCAGGCTCCCCCATCCCTGGGATTCTCCAGGCAAGAATACTGGAGTGGGTTGCCATGTCCTTCTCCAATAAGAGGCTCTTTAGTTCCTCTTCATTTTCTGCAATAAGGGTGGTGTCATCTGTGTTTCAGGGTTACTGATATTTCTCCCTGCAATCTGATTCCAGCTTGTGCTTCATCCAGCCTGGTATGCATGATGCATTCTGCATATGAATTACATGAGCAGGGTGTCAATATACAGCCTTGGTGTACTCCTTTGTCAATTTGGAACCAGTTTGTTGTTCCATGTCTGGTTCTATCGGTTGCTTCTTAACCTACATACAGGTTTCTCAGGAGGCAGGTAAGGTGGTCTGGTATTCCCATCTCTTGAAGAGTTTTCTGTTTCCTATAATCCACACAGTCAAAAGACTTAGCCTAATCCATGAGATAGATGTAAGTGTTTTCCTGGAATTCTCTTGCTGTTTCTATGATCCAAAGGATGTTGGCAATTTGACCTCTGCTTCCTCTGCCTTTTCTAAATCCAGGTTGAATATCTGGAAGTTCTTGGTTCATGTACTATTGAAGTCTAGCTTGAAGGATATTGACTGTTATCTTGCTACATGTGAAATTAGAGCATGGTAGTTTCAACTTTCTTTGGCATTACCCTTCTTTGGGATTGGAATAAAGGCTGACTCTTTCCAGCCTTGTGGCCATTGCTGAATTTTCCAAATGTGCTGGTCTATTGAGTCAGCACTTTAACAGCATCATCTTCTAGGATTTTAAATAGATCAGCCGGAATTCCATCACCTTTACTAGCTTTGTTTATACTACGCTTCCTAAGGCCCATTTGACTTCACAGTGCAGAATGTCTGGCCCTAGGTGAGTGACCACACCATAGTGGTTATCCAGGTCATCAAGACTTCTTTCTCCAGTTCCTTTGTGTATTCTTGCTACATCTTTAATCTCCTCTATTTCTGCTAGTTCCTTGTCATTTCTTTCCTTTGTGTGCCAATCTTTTTGCATGAAATGTTCCCTTGGTATCTCCAATTTTCTTGAAGAGAGCTCTAGTCTTTTTTATTCTGTTGTTTTCCTCTATTTCTTTGCTTAAGAAACCTTTCTTGTATCTCTCCTTGCTATACTTTGGAGCTCTGCATTCAGAAGGACATATCTTTTCATGAAATCTGCATTCAGATGGGCACATCTTTCCATTTCTTCTTTGCCTTTCACTTCTCTTCTTTCCTAATCTATTTGTAAGACCTCCTCAGGCAACCATTTTTTGTGGTGCATCTCTTTTTCTTGAGGATGGTTTTTGTAACTACCACCTGTACAATGCTATATATTGAGCCTGCAGGATGGGTACAATCACAATATAATGAAATGCCATCCCCGTGGGGTAAGGTTCTCCACGAACTGGGGAACAGTAATACCAAAGAAGCCCTCCCACTTCTGTGAAGCTTCTCAACCACATGTCATGCTTCTCAGTCTGGGGAACCAACAAAGGACCTGGAAATCCCCAGGAAATCTGACCTTGAAGGCCAGTGGCATTTGATTATCAGACTTCTACAGAAATGGGGGGAACAGATACTCCAGTCTTGAAAGACCCAGACAAAATCTTGCACACACAGAGGCCTCCAGGAAAGGAGCAGTAACCCTACAGGACGCTGAGCCAAACTACCTTTTAATGTTGGAGGGTCTCCTGGGAGGCCTGGGTCAGCCAGGGTTCACTTCAGAGGCAGAGGCACTGAGAGCCACAGTCCTAGAAGGTCCCCCTTGCTGTAAATCCTCTTGGAGGTTGCCATTAACCCTACCATAGACCCTGTAGACTGCAGTGCTTGGTCACTTCAGGCCAAACAACTATCAGGAAGGGAGTGCAACCCTACTCATCAGCAAATAATTGGATTGAAGCTTTACTGAGCAAAGATCTGCCCCCTGGAGCAAGATCCAGTTTTCCCCACTGTCAGTCCCTGCCATCAGGCACCTTACCCAAGCCTCTTGGCCTCTTTCATCAGAAGACACAGAAAAAGCAAGAAGAGCCACAGTTCCACAGTGGCTAGAACAAAAACCACATTACAGAAAGTTAATCAGGATGAAAAGGAAGAAAGATATGTCCCAGAATAAGGGAGAAGATAAAACCTCAGAAAGACAACTAAATAAAGTGGAGATAGGCATCCTTCCAGAAAAAGAATTCATAATAATGATAGTGAAGATGATGCAAGATCTTGGGGAAATAATGGAGAAGAGGCAAGAAATGTTTTCCAAATACCTAGAACTAAAGAACAAACAGTGATGAATAATACACTAGAATAATCGCAGAATGACTGAGGAAGAAGAATGGGAAAATGACCTGGAGGACAGGATGGTGGAAAACACTACCACAGAACAGAATATAGAAAAATGAATGAAAAGAAATGAAGGTAGCTTAAGACACCTCTGGGACATGATTAAATGCAGCAAAATTTGCATTATATGGGTCCCAGAAGGAGATGAGAGAGAGTCCCAGGAAGGATAAACCCAAAGAGGAGCACACCAAGATACATGGTAATCAAACTGACAAAAATTAAAGACAAAGATAAAATATTAAAAGCAACAAGGGAAAAACAACAAATAACATATCAGGAAACTCCCATCAGGCTATCAGCTGATTTCTCAACAGAAACTCTGCAAGCCAGAAGGGAATGGAATGATACATTTAAAGTGATGAATGGGAAGAAACTACAACCAAGAATACTCTACCAGCAAGACTCGCCTTCAGATTTGATGGAGAAATTGAAAGCTTTCCAGACAAGCAAAAGTGAAGAGAATTTAGCACCATCAAACCAGCTGGTTTTTTTAATTGGAGGCTAATTACTTTACAATATTACAGTGGTTTTGTCATATATTCACATGAATCAGCCATGGGTGTACATGTGTTCCCCATCCTGAGCCCCCCTTCCACTTCCCTCCCCATCCCATCCCTCTGGGTCATCCCAGTGCACCAGCCCTGAGCACCCTGTCTCATGCATCAAACCTGAACTGGCGATCTGTCTCACATATGATAATATACATGATTTAGCGCTATTCTCTCAAACCATCCCAGCCTTGCCTTCTCCCACAGAGTCCAAAAGACTGTTTTATACACCTGTGTCTCTTTTGTTGTCTCGCATATAGAGTTGTCATTACCATCTTTCTAAATTCCTTATACATGCGTTAGTATACTGTATTAGTGTTTTCCTTTCTGGCTTACTTCACTCTGTATAATAGACTCGTTTCATCCACCTCATAAGAACTGATTCAAATGTATTCTTTTTAATGGCTGAGTACTACTCCATTATGCATATGTACCACAGCTTTCTTATCCATTCATCTGTTGATGGACATCTAGGTTCCTTCCATGTCCTGGCTGTTGTAAACAGTGCAGCAATGAACATTGGGGTACACGTGTCTCTTTCAATTCTGGTTTCCTTGGTGTGTATGCCCAGCACTGGGTTTGCTGGGTGGTATAGCAGTTCTATTTCCAGTTTTTTAAGGAATCTCCATGCTGTTCTCCATAGTGGCCGTACTAGTTTTCATTCCCACCAACAGTGTAAGAGGGTTCCCTTTTCTCCATACCCTCTCTAGCATTTATTGTTTGTAGATTTTTTGATAGCAGCCATTCTGACTGGCGTGAAATGGTACCTCATTGTGGTTTTGATTTGCATTTCTCTGATAATATGTGATGTTGAGCATTGTTTCATGTGTTTGTTAGCCATCTGTATGTCTTCTTTGGAGAAACGTCTGTTTAATTTTCTGGCCCATTTCTTGATTGGGTCGTTTATTTTCCTAGAATTAAGCTGCAGGAGTTGCTTGTATATTTTTGAAATTAGTTGTTTGTCAGTTGCTTCATTTGCTACTATTTTCCCCCATTCTGAAGGCTGTCTTTTCACCTTGCTTATAGTTTCCTTCATTGTGCAAAAGCTTTTAAGTTTAATTAGTTCCCATTTGTTTATTTTTGTTTTTTATTTCTACTACTCTGGGAGATGGGTCATAGAGGATCCTGCTGTGATTTATGTCGGAGAGTGTTTTGCCTATGTTTTCCTCCTGGAATGTTATTGTTTCTGGTCTCACGTTTAGATCTTTAATCCATTTTTAGTTTATTTTTGTGTATAGTGTTAGAAAGTATTCTAGTTTCATTCTTTTACAAGGGGTTGACCAGTTTTCCCAGCACCACTTGTTAAAAAGATTGTCTTTTCTACATTGTATATTCTTGCTTCCTTTGTCAAAGATAAAGTGTCCATAGGTGCATGGATTTATCTCTGGGCTTTCTATTTTGTTCCATTGATCTATGTTTCTGTCTTCGTGCCAGTGCCATACTGTCTTGCTTACTGTATCTTTGTAGTATAGCCTGAAGTCAGGCAGTTTGATTCCTCCAGTTCTATTCTTCTCTCTCAAGATTGCTTTGGCTATTCAAGCCTTTTTGTATTTCCATACAAATTGTGGAATTTCTTATTCTAGTTCTCTGAAAAATACCATTGGTAGCTTGATAGGGATTGCATTGAATCTATAGATTGCATTGAATCTATAGATTGCTTTGGGTAGTATACTCATTTTCACTATATTGATTCTTCCAATCCATGAACATGGTATATCTTGCCATCTATTTGAGTCATCTTTGATTTCTTTCATCAGTGTTTTATAGTTTTCTATATATAGATCTTTTGTTTCTTTAGGTAGATATATTCCTAAGTATTTTATTCTTGTTGTTGCAATGGTGAATGGAACACTTTCTTTAATTTCTCTTTCTGTTTTCTCATTGGTAGTGAATAGGAATGCAAGGGATTTCTGTGTGTTGATTTTATATCCTGAAACTTTACTATATTCATTGATTAGCTCTAGCAATTTTCTGGTGGAGTTGTTCGGGTTTTCTATGTAGAGGATCATGTCACCTGTAAACAGTGAGAGGTTTACTTCTTCTTTTCCAGTCTGGATTCCTTGTATTTCTTTGTCTGCTCTGATTGCTGTGGCCAAAACTTCCAAAACTATGTTGAGTAGTAGTGGTGAGAGTGGAGTGGGCACCCTTGTCTTGTTCCTGACTTTAAGGGAAATGCTTTCAATTTTTCACCATTGAGGATAATGTTTGCTATGGGATTGTCATATATAGCTTTTATTATGTTGAGGTATGTTCCCTCTATTCCTGCTTTCTGGAGGTTTTTTACTCATAAGTGGATGTTGAATTTTGTCAAAGGCTTTCTCTGCATCCATTGAGATAATCATATGGCTTTTATTTTTCAATTTGTTAATGTGGAGTATTACGTTGATTGATTTGTGGATATTGAGGAATCCTTGCATCCCTGGCATAAAGCTCACCTGGTGATGATGTATGATCTTTTTAATGTGTTGTTGGATTCTGCTTGCTTTTGTTAAGGATTTGTGCATCTATGTTCATTGGTGATACTGGCCTGTAGTTTTCTTTTTTTGTGGCATCGTTGTCTGGTTTTGCTATTAGGATGATGGTGGTCTCATAGAAAAGTTTGGAAGTTTACCTTCCTCTGAAGTTTTCTGGAAGAGTTTGACTGGGATAGGTGTTAGCTCTTCTCTAAATTTTTGGTAGAATTCAGCTGTGAAGCAGCCTGGTCCTGGGTTTTTGTTGGCTGGATGATTTCTGATTACAGTTTCAATTTCTATGTTTGTGATGGGTCTGTTAAGGTTTTCTATTTCTTCCTGGTTCAGTTTTGTGAAGTTGTACTTTTCTACTAATTTGTCCATTTCTTTGATGTTGTCCATCATATAGTTGCTGATAGTAGTCTCTTAGGATCCTTTGTATTTCTGTGTTGTCTGTTGTGATCTCTCCATTTTCATTTCTAATTTTGTTGATTTGATTCATCTCCTTTTGTTTTGTGATGAGTCTGGCTAATGGTTTGTCAATTTTCTTTATCATCTCAAAAGCCAGCTTTTAGCTTTGTTGATTTTTGCTACGGTCTCTTTTGTTTCTTTTGCATTTATTTCTGCCCTAATTTTTAAGATTTCTTTACTTCTACTAATCCTGGAGTTCTTCACTTCTTCCTTTTCTAGTTGCTTTAGGTGTAGAGTTAGGTTATTTATTTGATCTTTTTTCTTGTTTCTTGAGGTAAGCCTGTATTGCTATGAACCTTCCCCTTAGCACTGCTTTTACAGAGTCCCATAGGTTTCGGGTTGCTGTGTTTTCATTTTCCTTCGTTTCTATGCATATTTTGATTTCTTTTTTTATTTCTTCTGTGATTCGTTGGTTATTCAGCAGAGTGTTGTTCAGCCTTCATATATTGGAATTTTTAATAGTTTTTCTCCTGTAATTGACATTTAATCTTATTGCATTGTGGTCAGAAAAGATGCTTGGAATGATTTCCATTTTTTTTGAATCTACCAAGACTAGATTTATGGCCCAGGATGTGATCTATCCTGGAGAAGGTTCCATGTGTGCTTGAGAAAAAGGGAAAATTCGTTGTTTTGGGGTGAAATGTCCTATAGATATCAATTAAGTCTAACTGATCCATTGTATCGTGTAAAGTTCGTGTTTCTTTGTTAATTTTCTGTTTAGTTCATCTATGCATAGGCATGAGTGGGATATTAAAGTCTCCCACTCTTGTTGTGTTATTGTTAATTTCCCCTTAGCATTTGCCTTACTCCTATGTTGGGTACATATATATTTATAATTGTTATATCTTCTTCTTGGATTGATTCTTTGATCATTATATAGTGTCCTTCTTTGTCTCTTTTCACAGCCTTTATTTTAAGGTCTATTTTATCTGATATGAGTATTGCTACTCCTCCTTTCTTTTAGTCTCTATTTGCATGGAATATCTTTTTCCAGTCCTTCACTTTCCATCTGTATGTGTCCTTTGTTTTGAGGTGGATCTCTTCTGGACAACATATATAGGGGTCTTCTTTTTGTATCCATTCAGCCAGGCTTTGTCTTTTGGTAGGGTCATTCAACCCATTTACATTTAAGGTAATCATTGATAAGTATGATCCCTTTGCCATTTACTTTGTTGTTTTGGATTCAAGTTAAACACCCTTTCTGTGTTTCCTTTCTAGAGAAGACCCTTTAGCATTTGTTGGAGAGCTCAACCAAACCAGCTTTACAGCAAATGCCAAAGGAACTTCTCTAGGCAGGAAACACAAGGGAAGAAAAAGATCTACAGAAAATAAACCCAAAACAATTAAGAAAATGGTAATTGGATCAAACATATTGATAATCACCTCAAATGTAAATGCATGAAAAATACCAACCTCCACTTACCACGTCAATCTGCTTAACCCACGCAAATAATTTGCTCCTATTTTATATTGTTAGGTTAATCATGTTCCCAGAATCATTTGTAGTTGTAATTATCTTTTATTTTCTCTCTGGCTATTGATTGTGAAAACTGATAAGATCTTTTACCTTTGTGATTATGTAACTTACTCAATACTATTATGTCACGATTATTCAACAGAATTATTATAGAACTGTATATCACCAAAACTACCATTTGATAGAAAAATCTGTAATTACTTTTTAAACTGTAGATATGTATCAGAATTTTCCTGGAATTTTTTTTAATACAAATGACCAATATTGCTTTTATTCTTCCAGAGCTCGAGATATGTTTCTAATGAACCATCATAGTTAAACTGGACTATATGATGAGCTTTTACTTTTATTTGGTTTGTTTCACTTTTGCTATTTAATATTCAGTGCTCCCATTTAATTTAAGAAGAAATTTTCCAATTTCTTCATCTCTTTTTTCTTCTTTTCCACCCTTTATTCAATTGTAGTAGCAATGCTAATGCTTTTGTGTGTGTGTGTATATATATATATATATAATATGCATAACATATACTTATATATCTTAGAATATTCATGAGTTTCTGCCTAAATAAAAATTGTATGACATTTTGATTTCAGTTGTTTGAGTAAGTTTGAATAGAATGCTAGATTTTTAATTTAAAAAATAGATATGCAACAAACAAGAAAGGTGTGCTGTCCAGAACAGGGAACTTCATTTAATACTTCATAATAACCTATAATAAAAAATCATTTCAAGAATAATATGTGTGTGTATGTACACCTGAATCACATTGCTCTGCACCTAAAACACTGTAAGTCAACTGTACCTCAATAATAAATATAATAAGGAAAAAGTAAATAACTTTGTTAAAAAAGACTGAGACCATCACCTGCTGGCAGCATGATTCATGTAAATTTCAGCAGCATTTTTGCCTCATATTCAACCCCCAAGAATGGGGTTTTGTAAGTCTCCCCATCTCCAGGACTGCGACCAGGACTGAAGGAAGGAAGTGTATGCCTTGTTCTTAGAACAGGAGGTCGTCATGAGATGAAGTCAGGGCCCATGTTCTGAGGCTCCCAGGAGCCTGACAGTGTTGGAAATGGAGCCTCAGAGAATCCCCTGGGGAGGATCGAGAGGTCCACAGCCCTTCCTGCCCCAGTGATGGAAACCTGTCTTAGCTTAGATTCTGGCTGCTCTGGTCTGGCTTGCAAGGTCAGCTGTGCGGTGTTCAGGAAGGTGAGCATGGTGGTCTGAGACCAGAGACGAGGAATGGTCATTCTGTAGGTACCGGGAGGAAGACAGCTCAGTGCCCTTTCCCTCCCTCTATGCCCACCAGCCCTGCTCTGGTCAAATCCTGGACTGAGCCCTGGGGACCCAGACAAGAATCAGACACCGGTCACTGCCAGAAGCAAACTGTAGGTCACCATGGAGAGGGGAGGTGCTTGAGCACTGTGGCCCCAGTGGAAGATTCCTGGGCATGAGACTCCATAGGTGAGTCTGGCTGGAAACAACAGGAAACCTTGTACTGAACTACAGGAGGCCATGTCTTAAGGGCAGATCTGGGAAGCAGGAAGCAGAAGGAACAGGAGGAAGGCAGGAGGTGAGGCCTGAGGCTGCATTTTGCAGATGGAGTTTATATGGTCAAACATAAAGATTCCCATGAGCTTATCACTTACATCTAGAAATAAGGCAGTAGAAACTCAGAAGGAAGGAAGCACAGGTTAAAGAGCTGAAAGGAGGGACAGGGTAAGAAAATCCAAAGAGAAAGCCCAGTGCCATGGTGATCTCCTGCACAGGGTCCAACTTTAGTGGAGTGACAATGGGCTAGAGCCCAGCCCACACTGCAGTCAACCTGGCTCTCCCAATGACACTTTGCACGTCTTGTAGCTTCCATCTTAGTGTCTCTTCTACGAAAGAGACTGAGAGCCTGATGCCCTCTGGACACCCTGCCTTCTCGGGTGAGTGAAGTGATGCCTGTGAAAAACACCTGTTAAGTAGAGGAGAATGTGCCCTTCGTGACAGTATGTGTGGTGATGGAGGTTGTGAAGGTGATGGTGGTGCGACAGTGGTGGTGTTAGTAATGCATATGGAAGAGACGATGGTGGTGGTAGTGGTGGTATTGACGATAGCTGTGTTGGTGATGACGGCTGTGGTGACAGTGGTTGTGGTGTTGACAGGGATAATGATGATGTGAATGGAGTTGGTGGTGATGATGATGGTAGTGAGGATGGTATAGGCGGTGGCAACGATTATCAGTTTCCTGTTAACGCTGTTGGCATGGATGATGGCGGTTGTCCAGGGGTGGTACAGTTAGCCCTGGAGGTTTCGGTGGTGCTGCTGGAAGTGATGGTGCCAGAAGAGGTTGGAGTGTTAGACATCACCATGAAGGTGATAGTGCTGGTGATTCTGGTGGTGCTTGTGGTGGTGGAGATAGTGTTGCTGGTGGCAGAGGGGGAAATGTCAGCGGCAGACAAGCTGCTGTTGGTTTTCATGGTGGTGAAGGTGATGAGATTTGGATGATAGTAGAGGTGTTGGTGTTGTGATGGTGTGGATGTAACAGTTAAGAGAGTGCTTGTATGCACTGGTGTTGGAAGCGCTATTGATGTTGGAGGTAAAATGAGAAATGGGGAAATGGGAAATGAATACATTTTCAATAGGTTTCCCATATTTTTCTACATTTGCTTTTTTTTTTTGTCCTCCTTCTCTATAAGAATGGTGTTTAAAAAAATTAATACGCTTTTAATTTTGATGGTGATAGGAATGCGAATAGTGAGAAAGAATGTGGTGGTTTTGGAAGAGGTGCATGATGGGTAGGCTGTGGTAATGGTGGTAATTTTGGTGTTGCTGTTGGAGGTGTTGGTGTTAGAAGTGATGCAATGATGGGCTGAGGTGTTAGTGGCGATGATGGTGGTGCTGGAGGATTCATTATGGACTTGGAGGCAGTGGTATTGGAGGTGGCACAGGTGGAGATAGTCATGGTGACATTGGTAATGGTGGTGGTGGTGATGGTGATGGTGCTGATGTTGGAAGTGTTGGTATAATAGATTATGCGATGACATGCCAAGATGTTAGTGGTGGTGATGGTGGTGTTGGGGCATTCATAACAGACTTGCACGTGCTGGTGTTGGAGGTGATACAGGTGTGAGTATTGCTGGTGGCAGTTGTAATGGTGGCAATGGCAGTGGTGTTGGAGGTGTTGGTATTGGTTGAACAGTTGGCAGGTGAGGTGATGGCAGAGATGGTATCTGACCCTTATTGATCATTGATTAGAGACCCACATGCTGTACTCAATGTGATCTATCTGAATTATTTATATTTAAACTTTATAACACCCCTTTGAGACAGATCATACATCATTATCAAATATTTTTATACAGGAGGCAGCTGAGGCTTATTGAGGCTGCATCACTTGCCCAGTTTCACAGTGTTGGGAGTTAGCAGAGCCAGGAACCAGCCAGGCTGGCTCATCTAAAATCCACACCCTCATCCCCTGTACTCAGGCACACATGGACACACGTCAGTAATCACAGTGTTGACTGGTGACAGTCTCCTGCTGAGGGTGGAAGACAGAGCCCAGGACCAGGGCTCAGACACCCAGTCCCAGCCCCGAAGGAGGCCACAGGGACTCTGGTCTGGGGAAGAATAATCAAACCTGTGAGCTGGAGGATCTGGTCATCAAAGTGGGTCACGGCCTCGTCGTGCATGACCTGGCCTCCGAGGACAAACTCCAGGCGACCTTCAGCCACAAGTTGGCGGACCTTGGCATGGTGGGCAGAGAAAAATGCCACGTTACACCTCCCAGGCTGAACCGTTTTTCTTTGCTGGTCTCATGCTAATGCATCTCCTGGTCCTTCCTTCAGACTCCTCAGCCTCATTTCTTCTGCAAATATCAGGACACTGTCTGTCCTGGTCAGCCCTGTGTCCAGCTCTGAGAACAGCACCTGGCCATGGCTGATGCTTCATCAAGCATATATACAGGTACATATGTTCACAACTTTTGTTTTGAAATAATTTCAAGGTTATGAAAGCATTGCAAGCATTGTAAAAAACACTCCCCTCCCATAAATCTTTCCACAGATTGTTGTTTTTCAGTTGATCAGTCATCTCTGACTCTTTATAACCCCATGGACTGAAGCACTGCAGGCTTCCCTGTCATTCACTATCTCCCAGAGTTTGCTCAGTTGGATGTCCACTGAGTTAGTGATGCCGTCTAAGCTCCTGATCCTCTGTCATCCCCTTCTCCTCCTGCCTTCAATCTTACCCCGCATGAAGGTCTTTTCCAATGAGTTGGCTCTTCTCATCAGGTGGCCAAAAATTGGAGTTTCAGCTTCCCCCAATTATCTCACTGTTAATATAGTTTACCCATTTCCTTAACACTATTTATTTATTTAAATCCAAGATATGGTTTACTTAAACCAATTGAAAATAAACGTTAGCAGCTTCATGTCTCTAATTCCATAGTTCACTAAGTGTTGAGCAAGAAGATCATTATAGCACTTATATAATCACCTAAATCAGGAATTTAATCATGCTACCAATGATTAGTGCACGTTGACATTCTAGGAATCAGTGAACTAAAATGGACTGGATTGGGTGAATTTAACTCAGATGACCATTACATCTACTACTGCAGGCAGGAATCCCTCAGAAGAAATGGAATAGCCATCATGGTCAACAAATCAGTCTGAAATGCAGTACTTGGATGCAATCTCAAAAACAACAGAATGATCTCTGTTCGTTTCCAAGGCAAACCATTCAATATCACAGTTATCCAAGTCTATGCCCCAATCAGTAATGCTAAAGAAGCTGAAGTTGAACGGTTCTATGAAGACCTACAAGACATTTTAGAACTAACACTCAAAAAAGATGTCCTTTTCATTATAGGGGACTGGAATGCAAAAGTAGGAAGTCAAGAAACACCTGGAGTAACAGGTAAATTTGGCCTTGGAATACGGAATGAAGCAGGGCAAAGGCTAAAAGAGTTTTGCCAAGAAAATGCACTGGTCATAGCAAACACCCTCTTCCAACAACACCAGAGAAGACTCTACACATGGACATCACCAGATGATCAACACCGAAATCAGATTCATTATATTCTTTGCAGCCAAAGATGGAGAAGCTCTATACAGTAAACAAAAACAAGACCAGGAGCTGACTGTGGCTCAGATCATGATCTCCTTATTACCAAATTCAGACTTAAATCGAAGAAAGTGGGGAAAACCACTAGACCATTCAGGTATGACCTAAATCAAATCCCTTATGATTATACAGTGGAAGTGAGAAATATATTTAAGGGTCTAGATCTGATAGATAGAGTGCCTCATGAACTATGGAATGAAGTTCATGATATTGTACAGGAGGCAGGGATCAAGACCATCCCCATGGAAAAGAAATGCAAACAAGCAAAATGGCTGTCTGAGGAGGCCTTACAAATAGCTGTGAAAAGAAGAGAAGTGACAATCAAAGGAGAAAAGGAAAGATATTCCCATTTGAATGCAGAGTTCCAAAGAATAGCAAGAAGAGATAAGAAAGCCTTCTTCAGCGATCAATGCAAAGAAATAGAGGAAAACAACAGAATGGCAAAGACTAGAGATCTCTTCAAGAAAATTAGAGATACCAAGGGAACATTTCATGCAAAGATGGGCTCAGTAAAGGACAGAAATGGTATGAACCTAACAGAAGCAGAAGATATTAAGAGGTGGCAAGAATACACAGAAGAACTGTACAAAAAAGATCTTCGTGACCAAGATAATTACGATGGTGTGATCACTCACCTAGAGCCAGGCATCCTGGAATGTGAAGTCAGATGGGCCTTAGGAAGCATCACTATGAACAAAGCTAGTGGAGGTGATGGAATTCCAGTTGAGCTATTTCAAATCCTGAAAGATGATGCTGTGAATGTCCTTCACTCAGTATGCAGCAAATTTGGAAAACTCAGCAGTGGCCACAGGACTGGAAAAGGTCCGTTTTCATTCCAATCCCAAAGAAAGGCAATGCCAAAGAATTGCTCAAACTACTACACAATTGCACTCATCTCACGTGCTAGTAAAGTAATGCTCAAAATTCTCCAAGCCAGCCTTCAGCAATACGTGAACCGTGAACTTCCTGATGTTCAAGCTGGTTATAGAAAAGGCAGAGGAACCAGAGATCAAATTGACAACATCCACTGCATCATGGAAAAAGCAAGAGAGTTCCAAAAAAACATATATTTCTGCCTTATTGATTATGCCAAAGCCTTTGACTGTGTGGATCACAATAAACTGTGGAAAATTCTGAAAGAGATGGAAATACCAGACCACCTGACCTGCCTCTTGAGAAACGTATATGCAAGTCAGGAAGCAACAGTTAGAACTGGACATGGAACAGACTGGTTCCAAATAGGAAAAGGAGTACGTCAAAACTGTATATTGTCACCCTGCTTATTTAACTTCTATGCACAGTACATCATGAGAAATGCTGGGCTGAAGGAAGCACAAGCTGGAATCAAGATTGCCGGGAGAAATATCCATAACCTCAGATATGCAGATGACACCACCCTTATGGCAGAAGTGAAGAGGAACTAAAGAGCCTCTTGATGAAAGTGAAAGAGGAGAGTGAAAAAGTTGGCTTAAAGCTCAACATTCAGAAAACGAAGATCATGGCATCCGGTCCCATCGCTTCATGGCAAACAGATGGGGAAACAGTGGAAACAGTGTCAGACTTTATTGTTTGGGGCTCCAAAATCACTGCAGATGGTGATTGCAGCCACGAAATTAAAAGACGCTTACTCCTTGGAAGAAAAGTTATGACGAAAATAGACAGCATATTCAAAAGCAGAGACATTACTTTGCCAACAATGGTCCATGCAGTCAAGGCTATGGTTTTTCCAGTGGTCATGTATGGATGTGAGAGTTGGACTGTGAAGAAAGCTGAGTGCCGAAGAATTGATGCTTTTGAACTGTGGTGTAGGAGAAGACCTTGAGAGTTCCTTGGACTGCAAGGAGATCTAACCAGTCAATTCTAAAGGAGATCAGTCCTCGGATTTCTTTGAAGGGAATGATGCTAAAGCTGAAACTCCAGTACTTTGGCCACCTCATGCAAAGAGTTGACTCTTTGGAAAAGACTGTGATGCTGGGAGGGATTAAGGCTAGGAGGAAAAGGGGACGACAGAGGATGAGATGGCTGGATGGCATCACTGACTCTATGGACTTGAGTGTGAGTGAACTCCAGGAGTTGGTGATGGACAGGGAGGCCTGGCGTGCTGCGATTCATGGGGTCACAAAGAGTTGGACACAACTGAGTGACTGAACTGAACTGATGCTACCAATGAATTCACATGCAGCTGAAGAGGTCAGTCCCAACCTTGATGACACGGAGAGGGGGAGAGGACCTGACCCTAGACTGTCCCTCCCAGGACCATGGCCTCTGACCCGCTGTGATACAGAGTTGATCAGAAGGTTAATCCACAGGGACTCCTGCACACCTGGATGGTCACTGGCTCCAGTGTACATGGGAGCCACACAGATTCATAAATGAAGTCAGAGGGTGTGGACACAGGGTCACCCTGGTGTGGCCAGGGTCAAAGGTGACCCCATTCACACCAGCTAGTGCCCGGCTGGGTTGCCAGAGCTGCAACTTTTCGGGAGGCACCAGCAAGGTAGGATCATACACAAACTTGTCCCCTGGGCATGGGGTTGAACACAAACTTGTGCTAAATGGACCCTGGGCATAGTTCAGCACGATTGGGGCCTCCTGGTCTATGCAGCCCCGGCCTGGTCACACAGAGTATAACCCAGGAGCTTCCTGCAGAGTTGTCCCTGGGACCTCCAGGGCATCTGCTCTCAGCTGCCTGGCGAGGATCCCCTGAGGGAAGCATTACCTGGCTTTTCTGCCCGTCCGAGGCAACGCCATCCCACCACAGCCGGAAATATTCCTGCTCCACGGCGATGAACCTGCGCTTCTTCTCAAGGGTCAGTTCTTCAACCACGGAGTTGTAGACGTTGGTGACATAAACCTGCATGCTCTCCTAGGGTGGGGAGGGGGAGAGACTGTCACTCCAGATCCGTGGGGGAAACCACAGGGCATGGACCAGGGACCGAGGAGGAACGTCCAGGGAGACACGGTGTCCGGGGGCCACTGGCACTCCCCCCAAGCCTGTCCAGGCTCTGCAATCAGCTCCCCCTTCTCCTCAAACAAGAGAGCACATTGTTCAGTCTGTGATGGACACATGGTGAGCCCTACACTGAGAGAAGGATCCAGGTGGACAACCTTTGATGGGAGCCTGCCCCTGAGGAGAGTCATGAGGAGACAGACACTCTACGTGACAGAGGGATGTGACAGCCCAGCCAAGGCCCAGGCCTGCATCCCAGTGGGGTGTGCTAACCACTTCTGCCTTGGAGCACAGACCAATTGACAACAGGGCCCAAGGTGTGAGATCCAGGAACCCTGATGGGCCTTCTTGGGATGAAATGATGGGAAAGTGTGTGTCAAGGGCTGAGGCTGAGAGAAGCTGACCCTGCGAGTCATCTCTCTGAATCTATCTCCTCTCCAGAGGCTGGGAGCCCCCAGGATGGAGCTGAGCATGCTCCCATCTGGGTCAGGCTGGCTCACCGTGGTGCCCAGAGATGTTGATAAAGGAATGCAAGGAGCCCTGGGAGGGGGTTAGCTGGCAAGACAGTGATGTCTGTGACTTGGGCAGCACACCATCCCGGGCCTCAGTGTCTCTTCTCTAAACCGGGGGTGATGAGCATGCCTCCCCACATGTCAGCAGTTCCACATGTAGGTGGGTGACCACCCACAGAGGCTGACCAGTGAGCCAGGACCAGATTCAAGACTCAGCCTCAGGGCCTCTTGCTGCCCAACTCCCTTTAAAATGAGCAACTCAGTTATTAACATCTCATGGAAAGTATTGTATCCACGATCACAGAGTGGTCCTATTCATTTATTTCCTTCCTCCTTCCAGAAAGAGCTTGTGCAGGTCTGGGTATTCATTTCAGTTACCTGCACCAGAAATTTATAAAAATCGGTCTCTCCCTCTTTTCCTCTGCCCTGGTTCATTCATTCACTCAGTGGAATTTCAAAGGACACCTTCCACACGCTGTGGCTGGGGACACATTCTCACCCCTGCCCACAGCCAGTCTCCCTTAGTTGCTCTGTCGTGTCCGAATCTTTGTGACCCCATGGACTATAGCCCACCACACTCCTCTGTCCTTGGGATTCTCCAGGGAAGAATACTGATGTGGGTTACCATTTCCTTCTCCAGGGGATCTTCCTGACCCAGGGATCAAACCTGGGTCTCCTGCATTGTAGGCAGATTCTTTACTATCTTAGCCACCAGGGAAGCCAACATCCAGTCCATAGCCAAGTACAGGTGGGCCCAAGGCCAAGTTCCCTGACAGCAGAGACCCAGGACACAAACCCACTCTGGAGTCCAGATGGAAAAAGAACCGCAGCTTCAAGAGGTGTGCAGGGGTCACTCGGGCCACCTACCTGTACGGTGTGCAGCCAGCCCACGTCCATGTGGCTGTGGGGAACCACGAATACCCTCAGTCGGGGCTCAGAAAGAGCCCCCAGGGGCCACATCAGGCCCAACTGCAGGAGCAGAGGTAGCCAGCCCCGTGGCTCCATCTCCTCGGCCAGCTCAGGGGCTGGAGGACGTCTGCCTGCCTGCAGGGTCCGGCCTCCTGCCAGCTGACTGGGCCACACCCTTTGGTGGATGCAGTGGAAAGGAAACCAGGAGTGACACCCACACAGATGCTGTCACCTGAGCAGTGCAGGCAGGTGGCACTCGCTCACTGCCTGGTAGCACTCTGCTCCCATCTGTGGTTTCCTGACTATCTGCCTTTAGACAAACCCCAAATGCCGCCTCCCCTGGGGGGACTGCCACCTTCCCTCTGGCCAGGCCTGGCTCTCCCTACCCCTGTCCTCATGCCTTTCCCTTAGGCCTCTTCCAGTATTTCCCACTGGGCATCTTGCCCATCCCTTTCCACAACCCATTGGACTGACTCCTTTACACTGCCCTGCAAATCATAACTCTCAGTGTGGGGTCTGCCACCACCAGGAAGCCTGCCCTGATACACTCTCCTTCACATGAAACCCCCAGTCTGAGCCTTGCAATAGGAATTGTAGTTGCTCTTTTAAGGAGGAAAGTTGGCTTTCACAAATAGGACTTGACAACCCGAGTTTGCACAGCTAGTGTAGGAGCAGAAGGCCTGAAATTTTCAGAATTAGGTCTGGATCAGGGATAGTGACCGTGGCAAGATGCCTAAGCTGTCTGCATCTCAGCAGTCCATCTGTAAAGTGGATGCCCATAGATGTGCTGGAGACCCAAGAGGAAATGCACAAGAGATGACAATAGCGGTGTCTCCTTCCTGGAGGATGCCTGGCACAGGGTGCAGCCTACAGGGGTCAGAGTGTTGCCTGGGGGTCTCTAACACTGACTCAGGAGCAGGGGTCTGGAAATGGGCTCCTCTCTCTGACCTCCAAATGCCTGAGTGGCTCTTTCTATTGCTGCCAGACCTGTGACTCACTCTCCCTTCTGGCCACCTTGTCCACTCCCCCGGCAAACACAACTGGAGAGCACAGTCTCCAAGCAGCTCTCCATCCTCTCTGTCCCATCCTGTCCCTGGTATGCACCTGACCTGACTTGATCTTGACTTCCTCCTATTGAATACAGGATCTGCGTCTTCTCCCTTTGAAGCTGGTGAACTTGTGACTGTCTAGGAACCAACAGAATGGAGAAAAGATGGCCTGTGACTTGGAGGTTGTCAGAAGTGGCAAGACACAGTTTGCCTTGGTCCCTGGTGGGCTTATGTGTGGATCCCGGCGTGCCCAGCTGCGGGGAGTCCTAACCAGGCCCTGTGGAAGGAGACGTGCAGCAGCCCTAGGAGCCCTACAGAGAGAGGGGCAGGCCAGCCCTGCTGCTCCAGCCCCTGCCCCACGCGCCTGCACCCATGTGGAGATGCCATCCACATCCCACAGGTGTCTACCATCGTCCCTTCCACCAGGCCTGTGCATTAGCTGTTCTTGTAGATCATGCAGGATGTGGAAGATACTCATGTCCCTACCCAGCATCCATCTCCTTTCACCTCCAGTGTGCACCTGTGCTGGTATGATGCTGACCTGGTGGTACCCAGAGCCTCTTTCCTGAGGGCCTGACCCTTGGTCAGCATGGCTTTTGAGCCACAGCCCCTACCTATCCATTCAGCATCCAGATGAAGAATAGTAGACCAGAGATGCCCATGTGAACTCCAAACCGAGTCTTCTCGGCCTCCTTGTACTCAGCCGACCTGACCTACCTCCTCACATGATCTGGGTCAGTTTTCCCCACTACATTGCTGACTCTTGTCTGCTGGCCTTTTGGCAGGAGTAACTCATAGTGACCAGGCCAGCAAGAACTTCTCCCTTGGTGGAAGCATCCCCACTTTGAATGCCCAGACCTCTGAACCGGCAGTGTCCAGAGTCGTGTATATGAGATTCCAATTCCCAAGTAGGTCCCTGCAAGTGATGACAAATGGGCCCCACCTGTTTCCTTCCCACGTATTCTACCCCTTGGGAACACCTGGCTGTGGTCGTTGGTTTGGGGTGTACATGCCTCCTAGAGGGCGGTGCCCCGGTGTCACAGGTGCCATCTCCAAGCCCCTGCTCAACAGAACCTCCACTGGTTGCTCCATTTCTCTCTCAGTCTGGCAGTTCACAATCGGACCAGTAGTCCTCATGGTTGTGTACCCACTGCCACACCTCCTTACTAAAATGCATGCCACTGACTGGCACCCTTTGCCTCCTAACCCACTCATCCTTGATCCCTTCTCAGAGGCCAGTGTCAGGGTCACCCATGTCATCTGTTCATCTACTTTGCCCCTAAGAGTCCTGGTTCCTTGTAACCATCTCCATAGCCCAGAGTGGGCTTGCTGCCCCTTTTGTCTTGAAACATCACAGTAATTTACTGACTTTCCTTCTGACAACTACGTTCAGACACCTTACTTCTGATTCTCGCATCGTATTACCTCAAGTGCCACCGTGGAGCCACTTCTGTAATCTTGTGTCTACCATCAGCCCTGGTCTACAGCCCAGCCCTGTGTCTGAGCTTGTTGGTGATACTGGTGCTCAGTTTGTGGAAGGTCCTCTGGGCCTCTGACCTCACCAACCACCACCATCCAGCCTATTCCTACATCCCTGCATCTTTAATCCTCCCTCCTCCACCTGTCATGGCAGAGTTGGCATCTCTTTTTCACTCAGTGTAGACCAACCCTGTCCTCCTTCCAAGTACTCTGCAAGCTGTTAACATGCCTCCTGCTATTAAATCCCTTGTGATTGGTGTTTAATCTGCCATAACAGGATACCAGAGAAAGGACATAAACAGCAGATGTATCTTATCTTACAGATCTGAAGATTGCAAGGCCCGCCTCGGGAGGCTATGAGTCAGGGCAGCTTCTATGTCAGCCTCAGGGGCTCACTGTTCTTCACCATGAGTTGGCATTTCCCTGCAGGGACAGGCTACAGGGCAAGAGCAAGTCTTTCTGGAACAGGCTCTGTCACCCCCAGTTTGAATAGGCTACTTGATGTTCTGTGATTCATGACCTTGTTTCCTGGAAGCAAATTGTCAAGCAAATGGGATGGTTCTGCATGTGTTTTGGCCGCTCCAGTGAGATCACCAGGAACTCCATATTGAATCCAACCTGGTGAGGAGAACGCAGGGTGCGATACTTCCCTCGCAGCAAAGTCAGCTTGTTCCCACCTGTGGGCCTGTGGCCTGTGAGCTCCTCTTGATTGGGCACAGCGGCTTGTGAGAGTGTGAAGCATGACTTGTGTGGGTGTTCTAGACAAAGAACAGCCCAGCCCTCCTTTGTGCTGCGTGGGAGCTTATGGAGTGGACACACGAGCACCGTTCTCATGCATTCTTTGTGGCATTAGCATTCTCTGTCCTCTTTGCTAAGTGAAATGTCTTGGGGAGTTCAAGCTTGTCTTGATGAGCAGACTGCCTGGAGCTGCACCTAGTGCCAAGCGCCTCCCCACAGCAGCAGGGACCCAGCATCCTCTAGCTTCTAACCTTCCACAGCTCCTGTGTCTGCCCTCTGGGAACTGACCCTCAGCCTGCACCTCAGACCCTCTAGGACTCATCCCCCCTGCCTTTCTGGCCTGTTTACAATGAGAGCATTTTAAAAATATACCAATTTAGAAATTTATTCCATCTAAGGATCCATCATCTCCCATTGACAAATACTATCTCAATTGCTATTCAAACCAATAAGAGGCAAGAGGCGTCCCTACAAGGGAGTGCAAAGTATATTGCCTTCACAAGCTCTAGAAAACAGCCCAAGAAAGTAAAGGCCTTCATTGCTTAGCAGATGCAATGGAGGTTGAGATGACACAGGCCTTTATAGAATGGGACCCTGTATGACAAATTTCCCTGAGAGCCAACACAGCCAAGAGACTACTCGGAAACCCAGTTTGTCTGACCGGCTGGAAGCTGTACCCCATATTATGTGTACCTTCTGGACTGCAGAGACCAAGCTCTCAAAATAGAAACAGGACACCTAGCAGTTCAAGTACAACATATACATCTCAAAGGCACAGGGAGATAAATTCAAGTTCCTCCCAGAAGGGCTTTTGTTCCTTTAAGGTCAGAATTCTGAGAAGATATTTTATCAAGACAACTTTCTCTAACTGCATACACAAAATTCAAAATGTGCTTTGGAGTATCAACAGAGCTCCATCTTGGGTGAGTTCTCAATTAAGTGAGTACTTGCAAGTGTAAGTCCTGTACCTATATAAACCCTGGGTTGGGGTGTAAGCTGAAGGCTGGCAACCTGTCATCCCTCTTCCTTTTAATTTGAAAGGTTTCTTTCCCATTTTAAAGTTGGCTAGTCAGGATAAAATCACACTGATAGCTGAGTGATAGGCTAAGGTGCTACTTGTGAGCATAACTTCTCTCGGTGTCACCCTAGAGTTGTTCAACTCTTACATTTCTCAGTTTCTCCCTCCTGCAGTCTAAAACCACGGTGAATGTTGAGAGCATTGGCTGTCCAACTTTTTCTGCGGGTCCCTGTGAAAGATTTAAATCTTAGGCAGGCAGTCCCTTTAAGGTGGAGATGAACATTCTCTCTCATGCTTTCCTTCATCCTTGTTCAATAATGTATCTTGCCTGAGAACTGGCCTTTCCTTAGGTCCGGAACTAATGACCACAGAGCACAAGGTCTTACTCATGGAAATGCTTTTCTTAGGCTCCATGTTAATAATTATAATTGTAACAAATTTTGCCTGGGAACCTGTTTCTCAAGACTTGTACCCCTGATTACACAGCAACAGTATATCTTGCCCAGAGACATTGACCAGAACCCATTCTCCCTGGCCAATCTTGTGCCAAAATTATCTTAGGATGTATGCCTTGGGAAAGGCTCTGGTGGAACTCTTACAACCTTGAGGTATTTTTTTTAATCAATTCTCAGCAGCAAGTTGAGAAGTATATAAGGTCCTGCTTAAACCAGTGAGGCAGGTACTCTTTCTACCCCATTATGGTGTCTATGTCAGAAGCTTTCTCTGTCCTGTCACTCTAAGTAAAACTTTGCACACAAAGCTCTGAGTGACTGACTATCTTTGGTTCCAGAGTTAAATCTTCTCCGTCAGAGAACACAAATCTGGTGGTGCCATTCACTGTAAGCTATTATCTGCACAAGCAAACTTTAAATTAATAAATGAGTTTCTCTATGGGACCACTTTCACTCATCTCACATGCTAGTAAAGTAATGCTCAAAATTCTCCAAGCCAGTCTTCAGCAATACGTGAACCGTGAACTTCCTGATGTTCAAGCTGGTTTTAGAAAAGGCAGAGGAACCAGAGATCAAATTGACAACATCTGCTGGACATGGAAAAAGCAAGAGAGTTCCAGAAAATCATCTATTTCTGCTTTATTGACTATGCCAAAGCCTTTGACTGTGTGGATCACAATAACCTGTGGAAAATTCTGAAAGAGATGGGAATACCAGACCACCTGACCTGCCTCTTGAGAAATCTGTATGCAGGTCAGGAAGCAACAGTTAGAACTGGACATGGAACAACAGACTGGTTCCAAATAGGAAAAGGAGTACATCAAGGCTGTATATTGTCACCCTGCTTATTTAACTTATATGCAGAGTACATCATGAGAAACGCTGGGCTGGAAGAAGCACAAGCTGGAATGAAGATTGCCGGGAGAAATATCTATAACCTCAGATATGCAGATGACACCATCCTTATGGCAGAGAGTGAAGAAGAACTAAAGAGCCTCTTGATGAAAGTGAAAGAGGAGAGTGAAAAAGTTGGCCTACAGCTCAACATTCAGAAAAAGAAGATCATGGCATCCAGTACCATCACTTCATGGAAAATAGATGGGGAAATTGTAAAAACAGTGTCAGACTTTATTTTGGGGGGCTCCAAAATCACTGTAGATGGTGACTGCAGCCATGAAATTAAAAGACGCTTCCTCCTTGGAAGAAAAGTTATGACCAACCTAGATAGTATATTCAAAAGCAGAGATATTACCTTGCCGACTAAGGTCCATCTAGTCAAGGCTATGGTTTTTCCTGCGGTCATGTATGGATGTGAGAATTGGACTGTGAAGAATGCTGAGCGCTGAAGAATTGATGCTTTTGAACTGTGGTGTTGGAAAAGACTCTTGAGAGTCCCTTGGACTGCAAGGAGATCCAACCAGTCCATTCTGAAGGAGATCAGCTCTGGGATTTCTTTGGAAGGAATGATGCTAAAGCTGAAACTCCAGTACTTTGGGTACCTCATGCGAAGAGTTAACTCATTGGAAAAGACTCTGATCCTGGGAGGGATTGGGGACAGGAGAAGGGGACAACAGAGGATGAGATGGCTGGATGGCATCACGGACTCGATGGACGTGAGTCTGAGTGAACTCCAGGAGATGGTGATGGACAGGGAGGCCTGGCGTGCTGCGACTCATGGTGTTGAACAGAGTTGGACATCACTGAGCGACTGAACTGAACTGAACTATAAAGCTTATGAAATTAAGCTTTAATATTAATAGTATGTTTAGGTAAAAATGAAACCCTATTTCTTTTTTACTTTCATCTATTAAAGGACAAAAGTTTTGTGGACTGTTGGACTGCTCCTGAAAAGATCCTGAAAGATTTTTTCCCCCTTTTAAGCAATCCACTTAGAGAGCCAAGGTGTTGTGTTTCATCAAAATAATTTTGCCTTTATCAGGTGTTTGACAGTTTCAGAAAACTAAGTCTTCCTAATATTAAGAGAGCTAAGTTTTGCTCACAACTATGTAACCTTTTGTATTTTCCTTTGAAATATTTTTGTTGTCACTTTGGTCAAATATGTGGTTACGTATTGTTTCATATGATCTGTCATCCTAGTTAATCAAATATCCAAACCTTTTTATTTCTTTTGACATGCTATCCCAAATCAAGTTATATATGAAGTCCTTTTGACCTCAAGTTTATCTGGGGACTTTTCAGAGGTCCCCGAAACATCTCAGAAGATTTTTGCTCTTTATGTAAAGAAAGATATTACATGAATTAGCCTTATTTCACATGTTAAGTTATATAGGGGAGACTGTCAAATAAGTCATGCTAAAACTTCCTTAGATTATATTTTTGTCATTTTCTTATTGGTGGTAGGGGAGAAGATCAAGATGGTGGAGTTAAAGCATGTGATACTCACCTGCTCCCCTGAACATACCAAAAATATATGTACATATGGAACAGTTCTCACTAAAAACTTAACTGGAAACTGACAGAAGAATTCCTATATAATCAAACCTATAAGAAAGATACACACGTAAGATACACATATAATTGAATAGGAAAGGGAAAAAAGGTGATGTGGTCAAGACCAACGCCTGGAAGGGGACTCAGAGGAAAAGTGAGATTGCAGATGAGAGTCCATGCAAAAGGAAATCAAAGACAGTTGGGATAGTAATATTCGTATCAGAAAAAAAATAGACTTTAAAACGAAGATGATCACAAGAGACAGGAAAGGATACTACACAAGGATCAAAGTATCAATCCAGGAAGAAAATATAACAATTGTAAATATCTATGGACCCAACATAGAGGCACGTCAATAAATAAGGCAAATACTAACTGCTATCAAAGGGGAAATCAACAGTAACACAATACAACTGGGATATTATAACACCCTACTCACACTAATGGATAGATCATCCAGACCAAAAATTAATAAGGAAACACAAGCCTTAAATGACTTATTAGATCAGATTGATTTTATATCTACAGGATAGTCCGTCCAAAGGCAGCAGAAATTTACTTTCTTCTGAAGTGTACATGGAACATTCTCCAGGCTAGATCATACCTTGGGCCACGAGTTATGACTCGGCAAATTTAAGAATATTGAAATCATATCAAACATCTTTTCTGAACCACTTCATTGTAAGAAATCAATTATAGGGAGGGAAAAACTATAAAAACACATGAACGTTTGGAGGCTAAATGATATGTTACTAGACAACCAAAGGATCAATGAAGAAATCAGAGAAATGAAAAAAAAAAAAAGTACCTAGAGACAAATAACAGTGAAAACAAAATGATTCAAAACCTACGGGACACAGCAAAAGTAATTCTGAGAGGAAAGTTTATAGCAACACAACCTTACCTCAGGAAACAAACAACAACAAAAAAAAAATGCAAATAAACAACCTAACCTTACGTTTAGAGCAACTAGAGAAAGAAGAACAAACAAAACTGAAGTTAGCAGAGAGAAAGAAATCATAAAGAACAGAGCAAGAATAAATGAAATAGAGATGAAGAAAACAATAGCAAAGATCAATGAAACTAAAAACTGGTTCTTTGAGAAGATAAACCAAACTGATAAACCTGCAGCCAGACCCATTAGGAAGAAAAAGGAGAGGATCCATATCAACAAAATTAGAAATGGAAAAGGGGAAGTTGCAACGGATACCTCAGGAATCCCAAGGATCATGAGACTACTATGGACACCTGTATGGAAGCAAAATGGGCAACCTAGAAGAGATAGATAAATGCTTAGAAAAGTACAACTTTCCAAGAGTGAGCCAGAAAAACATGAAAATATGAACAGACCAATCACAAGTACTGAAATTAAAACTGTGACTAAAAATATTCCCAACTGTTGACTAAAAAAATTGGCCACAACCTGAAAATAGAGAGTTATTTTATTTGGTGGGAATGTTAAGGACTCTGATTCAGGGAGGCAGCATCTTAGTAGCCCTGAGAAAACTGTTACAAGGAGTCAGGAGAGGGATTCAGGCTATATACAAGTTTGCAACAAAGGGGGAAGGCAGTATGAGCATCAAAGATTATTGTTGAGGAAGGAAAACCAGACACCAAGCTAAGAAACTTATCTGGAAATCCACTCCAGTACTCATGCCTGGAAAATTCCATGGATGGAGAAACCTGGTGGGCTACAGTCCATTGGCGTCGCAAAGAGTCGGACACGACTGAACGACTTCACTTCACTTCGCTTCTATGTGTGGGAAAATGCAAGCCTCCAGACTCACTGAATTCATTCCTTTCATATGCACCTCCAGAGCCAAATCCTTGATTGTTTCTTGATTGTTCCCACCCTTAATACCTTGTTCACTGAAGAAGTGAAGTGAAGTCACTCAGTCGTGTCTGACCCTGTGACCCCATGGACTATAGCCTGCCAGGCTCCTCCATCCATGGGCTCTTCCAGGCAAGAATACTGGAGTGGGTTGCCATTTCCTTCTCCAGGGGACTCTTCTTGACTCAGGGATCGAACCCAGGTCTCCTGCATTGCAGGCAGACTCTTTACGGCCTGGGTGGATGGCTACTGCTTGTATTCCCCTGAATTCCTCAGAAACCACCATGGGGGTGGGGATGGCAGCGTCTGTTGGATCGCAGGCATTGTTTTCCACTTGGGGAGCCCTCATTCACATTTGGAGGCCCAAAATTGCCAATGGCTGTGACATTTCTTGCCTGCTGACATGGCAGGAATATTTCATTTCACACAACAGACAAAGGTCCAGGACTAGATGGCTTCATAAGTGAATTCTATCAATTAGAGAAGAGTTAGCATCTATCCTTCTCAAACTATTCCAAAAACTTGCAAAAGGAACACTCTCCTCGTTGTGTGAGGCCACAATCACCCTGATACAAAAACCAAATAAAAAGACCACACACAAAATATATGTATATATAGGCCAATATCACTGATGAATATAGTTAAAAATATCCTCAACAAAATACTAACAAACTGAATCCAACAACACATTAAAATGATCATATACCATGCGCAAGGGTCATTTATCCCAAGAATAACTGATGAAAAAACTCAAAGATGGCACAAACAGCAGGGAAGATATCTCATGTTCTGAGATTGGAAGAATCAATATTTTCAAAAAGACTATACACCCAAAGTACTCTACAGATTCAATGCATTCCCTATCAAAGCCAATAGCATTTTTCACAGAATTAGAATAAAACACTTTACAATTTGTATGGAGACAAAAAAGCTATCAAATAGCATGAGCAACTTGGAGAAAGAAAAATGGAGCTGGAGAAATCAGGCTCTCCAACTTCAGACCATACTTCAAAGCTACAGTAATCAAGAAAGTATGGTATGAATGCAAAAAAAGAAATACAGATCAATGGAAGAGGGTAGACAGTCCAGAGATAAACCCTTGCACCCATAGTCACCTAACCTATGACAAACAAAACAAGAATATTCAACAGAGAAAAAAACAGTCTCTTTAGTACATGGTGCTGGGAAAACTGAACAGCTATATGTAAATCAAAGAAATGAGAACACACCCTAACAACCTACACAAAAATAAACTCAAAATGGATTAAAGACCTGGATGTAAAGCCAAATATTATAAAAACTCTTAGACAAAAACATAAGCAGAACACTCTCTGACTTAAATCACAGCAAGATCTTTTTTGGTCCACCTCCTAGAATAATAAAAATAAAAACAAAAATAAACAAACAAGGCTTAATCAAACTTAAAAGCTTTTGCACAGCAAAGGAAACCATAAGCGAAATGAAATGACAACCCTCAGAATGGGAGAAAATATTTGAAACGTATGCAACAAACAACGGTTTAATCTCCAAAATACACAAATACCTCATGCATCTCAGTATCAATTAAAAAAAAAAGCCACAATCAAAAACTGGGTGGAAGACCTAAATAGACATTTCTCCAAAGACAACATACAGATGGTTTAAAACCACATGGAAAAGATGCTCAAAATCACCAAATATTAGGGAAATGAAAATCAAATGGCTGTTTGAGGAGGCCTTACAAACAGCTGTGAAAAGAAAGGACCCAAAAGCAAAGGAGAAAAGAAAAGATATACCCATTTGAACGCAGAGTTCCAAAGAATAGCAAGGAGAGATAAGAAAGCCTTACTCAGCAATCAATGCAAACAAATAGAGGAAAACAAAAGAATAGGAAAGACTAGAGATCTCTTCAAAAAATGAGAGATACCAAGAGAACATTTCATGCAAAGGTGTGATCAATAAAGGACAGAAATGGTATGGAACTAACAGAAGCAGAAAATATTAAGGAGAGGTGGCAAGAATACACAGAAGAACTATACAAAAAAAGATCTTCACGACCCAGATATCACGATGGTGTGATCACTCACATAGAGCCAGAAATCCTGGAATGTGAAGTCAAGTGGGCCTTCAGTTCAGTTCAGTTCAGTTCAGTTCAGTCGCTCAGTGTGTCCGACTCTTTGCGACCCCATGAATTACAGCACACCAGGCCTCCCTGTCCATCACCAAATCCCAGAGTTCACTCAGACTCACATCCATCGAGCCCGTGATGCCATCCAGCCATCTCATCCTCAGTCGTCCCCTTCTCCTCCTGCCCCCAATCCCTCCCAGCATCACAGTCTTTTCCAATGAGTCAACTCTTCACATGAGGTGCCCAAAGTACTGGAGTTTCAACTTTAGCATCATTCCTTCCAAAGAAATCCCAGAGCTGATCTCCTTCAGAATGGACTGGTTGGATCTCCTTGCAGTCCAAGGGACTCTCAAGAGTCTTCTCCAACACCACAGTTCAAAAGCATCAATTCTTCGGCACTCAGCTTTCTTCACAGTCCAACTCTCACATCCATACATGACTACTGGAAAAACCATAGCCTTGACTAGACGGACCTTAGTCGGCAAAGTAATGTCTCTGCTTTTGAATATGCTATCTAGGTTGGTCATAACTTTTCTTCCAAGGAGTAAGCGTCTTTTGATTTCATGGCTGAAGTCACCATCTGCAGTGATTTTGGAGCCCAAAAAAATAAAATCTGACCCTGTTTCCACTGTTTCCCCATCTATATACCATGAAGTGATGGGACTGGATGCCATGATCTTCGTTTTCTGAATGTTGAGCTTTAAGCCAACTTTTTCACTCTCCTCTTTCACTTTCATCAAGTGGGCCTTAGGAAGTATCAAACTAGTAGAGGTGATGGAATTCCAGTTGAGCTATTTCAAATCCTAAAAGATGATGCTGTGAAAGCGCTACACTCAATATGCCAGCAAGTTTGGAATACTCAGCAGTGGCCACAGGACTGGAAAAGGTCAGTTTTCATTCCAATCCCAAAGGAAGGCAATGCCAAAAATTGCTCAAACTACCACACAATTGCACTCATCTCACATGCTAGTAAAGTAATGCTCAAAATTCTCCAAGCCAGGCTTCAGCAATATGTGAACCATGAACTTCCTGATGTTCAAGCTGGTTTTGGAAAAGGCAGAGGAATCAGAGAGCAAATTGCCAACATTTGCTGGATCATCAAAAAAGCAAGAGAGTTCCAGGAAAACATCTATTTCTGCTTTATTGACTATGCCAAAGCCTTTGACTCTGTGGATCACAATGAACTGTGGAAAATTCTGAAAGAGATGGGAATTCCAGACTACCTGACCTGTCTCTTGAGAAGTCTTTATGCAGGTCAGGAAGCAACAGAACTGGACATGAAACAACAGACTGGTTCCAAATTGGAAAAGGAGTATGTCAAGGCTGTATATTGTCACCCTGCTTATTTAACTTATACGCAGAGTACATCATGAGAGGAAGCACAAGCTGGAATCAAGATTGCCTGGAGAAATATCAATAACCTCATATATGCAGATGACACTACCCTTATGGCAGAAAGTGTAGAAGAACTAAAGAGCCTCTTGATGAAAGTGAAAGAGGAGAGTGAAAAAGTTGGCTTAAAGCTCGACATTCAGAAAACTAAGATCATGGCATCTCGTCCCATCACATCATGGCAAATAGATGGGGAAACAGGGGAAACATTGTCAGACTTTATTTTTTGGGGCTCCAAAATCACTGCAGGTGGTGATTGCATGAAATTAAAAGACGCTTACTCCTTGGAAGGAAAGTTATGACCAACATAGCCAGCATATTCAAAAGCAGAGACATTACTTTGCCAACAAAGGTCCATTTAGTCAAAGCTATGGTTTTTCCAGTAGTCATGTATGGATATGAGAGTTGGACTATAAAGAAAGCTGGGTGCAGAAGAACTGATGCTTTTGAACTGTGGTGTTCGAGAAGACTCTTGAGAGTCCATTGGACTGCAAGGTGATCCAACCAGTCCATCCTAAAGGAAATCAGTCCTGGGTGTTCATTGGAAGGACTGATGTTGAGGCTAAAACTCCAATACTTTGGCCACCTGATGCTAAGAGCTGACTTGCCAGGGTCCAGCCACGGTGGATCCAGGGAATTCAAAGCGGGAACAGCGTTGAAGAGGGAAAAAACTTATTTATTTATTAATATAAGACTAGATTAGGAAGAAATAGTGTAGTAGGAAAATTAAGTGGAGAAAAGAGGCTGAATAACTTGGTTTACGTGGAAAGCCAATAAAGTTCCAGACAAGGAGCTTGCACCATCTACATTAGGCCATAGGCGTCCATTTGAATATCGCAGAGTGCCCCGCCTTGGGCTCTCTCTCTCTTATGGATCTTAGAAGCCGGGACAAGTAAGTAGACATGGCGAGCCTCCATGCCCCAGATGGGAATTCAGCCTGAAATTAAAGAGGAGACACGGGGGAAACCAGTCCTTCCAATGACTGGCCCGGCCCCTATTGTCCAGAAAGACCTTTTATACCTTTTTTTTGTACATAGACATCAATGGATAATATAAAGTTATGCAGCATCAGCAGCCCTGACTCTTTTCAAAACCAGGCTTTCTTTCTGCATACCTAGTTGTATACACAAGTCTTAGGTGATTTACATCATCTTCTAGCCAGAGGGCCAGTTAACATTTTACGGCCCTTTCCTGATAAGGGTTTGTCAACCAGAAGACTTATTTGCGTTGTTCTTCCCAAAGTCTGGTGCCACTCTCAGAGAACACTAATTAAAGTTACATTCTTACATAGCAAAGATACAGCAATTTATAACAAGTAAAAGGAGTACAGTGATTTATAACAAAAGAAAAGTAATTAACTCAAAAGTCTAGTGTTGCTAACATCAAAACTACTATATACCCTAAATTTTACATAATGAAAGATACAGAGTTATGCAGGGGCAGCAGTCCTGACCCTTTCTGCATATCTTTTTGTATACAAAAGGTCTCAGGTGATTTACATTATCTTCTGGCCAAGAGGCTTGCTAACACTTTTTGGCTCTCTTCCTTAATGAATGTTAATCTCATTTCCCCTGAAGTGTTTTTCTTTAATCTGCATCTCCTTAAAGCACTAAAGTTACATCTCTATAGAACAAAGGCGCAGTGGGTTAACAAAGAAGGTACTTAACTCAAAGTTCTAATGTTGCTACTTGTTTTTTCTATATACCAACTATATCAACAAATAAAAGATATGAAAATTTGGCAGCAAGTATTGGCTCAACAATGAAACGCTTAATCAGTTTTATTCTAATAATCTTGACACCTCGGAAGCCCCAGCAATCCTAGGATTTTTTAAGCTTCCTGTGCCTCCTGCCTTCAGGAGGCCTCAAACAATCACATGCGCAGCTGTACGAGTCCTGCAGGCAGGCTAGAAAGCCATCACAGGGGTTTTTGGATTGAAACACTCATATTATGCCCAGGAGATTTATTATCTAAAAGCTCTAATTTTTCCAGAAAAAGGTGGTGGGGGGACAGCCCCCTGTTAATGACAGAAGAGTAGGTGGAAAGCATAACACAGTAAATCAGGCAGACTCTGGTCTTGGTGGGTGGATGCTCAGGAAATTCCAGGGGGAATCCCTGAAGCCTGATCATGTCCTTGCATTTTGTCAGGCTTCCTTCCGCATGACTTTGTCACGGGCAGGATTCCTCACGCTGGCCCCCAGCACTGATTCATTTGAAAAGATCCTGATGTTGGGAAAGTTTGAAGGCAGGAGGAGAATGGGACGACAGAGGATGAGATGGTTGGATGGCATCACCAACTCAATGGACATGGGTTTGGGTGGACTCCGGGAACTGGTGATGGACAGGGAGGCCTGGAGTGCTGCAGTTCATGGGGTTGCAAAGAGTTGGACACGACTGAGAGACGGAACTGAACTGAACTGAAGTTAAAACTGAGATATCACCTCACAGTGGTAAGAATGGTCATCATCAAAAAATCTACAAACAATAAATTCTGGAGAGGATGTGGAGAAAATGGTACCCTCCTACACTCTTGATGGAAATGTAAATTGGTACAGCCACTATGAAGAACAATAAGGAGGTTCTTTAAACATTTAGAAATAGAGCTCCCATGTGATCCAGCAATCCCACTCCTGGTCATATATCCAGTGAAAGTGAAAGTCACTCAGTTGTGTCCAGCTCTTTGCAACCACATGGACTATACAGTCCATGGAATTCTCCAGGTCAGAATCCTGGAGTGGGTAGCCTTTCCCTTCTCCAGGGGATCTTCCCAACCCAGAGATCAAACCCAGGTTTCCTACATGACAGGCAGACTCTTTACCAGCCTAGCCACACCAGAAAAATATATAATTTGAAAAGAATTATACACCATAATGTTCATTTCAGAATTATCTACAATAGCCAGGACATGGAACCAACCTATTATATATTCATCAACAGAGGAATAGCTAAAGACGATGTGGTACCTATATACAATGGAATATCGCTTGATCATAAAAAGAGAAAACAATGCCATTTGCAGCAACATGGATGGACCTAGAGATTGTCATACTGAGTGAAGTATGTCAGACAGAGAAAGGCAATGTCATATGGTATCACATATGTGTAATCTAAAAATGGCACAAATGAGTCTATTTACAAAACAGAAATAGAATCAGAGATGTAGAAAATAAACTGATGACTGCCAAGGGGGAAAGAGGGGAGAGGGGTGAATTGGGAGACTGGAATTGACACATACACACTACTCTATATAAAATAGATGACTTACTGTATAGCATAGAGAGTTCTACTCAATATTCTGTAATGACTTATATGGGAAGAGAATCTAAAAATACTGGATATATGTGTGTATATACATATATATGCAAATACAAATATATATATATATATAACTGATTCATTTGCTGTATTGCAGAAACTAACACAACTTTATAAATCAACTATACTCCAATAAAATTTTAGAAAAATATCAGCAAGAATCAATTACAGGAGATTAAATGATTCAATGAGGATGACTATCATTTTTATGATTCTTTATGCTGGTTCTCTAATATTTTTTCTAGATATAAGGAAACTTTTCCTCTTAAGTTAAATATGACTTAAAGTAATTTGGTACCTTCTAACTTTGTAGGAAGAACTGAAACATTCATCTTATTCTCTCTACCTAATCCTTCCAGAATTTGGAAACTCTTAGTGAGTATTCTTATTTTTGTGGCAATATAAGTATTTGCATAATTTCTATAAGATTCGATTTTGTTTATAACAGAACATAATTGAAAACATTTTTTGTAGTGCCAACACTTTGGTTGGAATACCCAGTTTGAAAATGTTCATAAATTCAGATATAAATAGACAAACTTTAAGGAACTGACTGATGTTATGGGAGCATAAATGTCCTTAAAAGAATAAACTAGTCCTTTGCCTATAGGTTTCTCAGTGGCTTTAGCAGATGAGTAGGGAAGGTCACTTCTTGGTGTCTGCAGGAACCTCAGGTTATTTAGGAGACCTCAAGAAGAGAGCAATTTGCTCATATCTTTAGGCATTGAAGATGAGTCTGATGGCAATCCTTTGGCTTGGCTTCCTGGCAGCAAGAGGCCTTTAAAAGTTCAATCTGAGACTCCTTATGAAAAAGTTTCAGCAAATCAGATTTAAAAGACCCTCTATGATAGTTCCAGATGGTTCACTGGTAAAGAATCTGCCGGCCGATACAGGAGACATATCAGATGCCAATCTAATCCCTGAATAGGAAAAATTCCCTGGAGGAGTAAATGGCAACCCATTCCAGTATTCTGGCCTGTAAAAATCCATGGAACAAGGACACTTGTAGGCTATAGTCCATGGGGTCACAAAGAATTGGACATACATGGGGAAACAGTGTCAGACTTTATTTTGGGGGCTCCAGAATCGCTGCAGATGGTGATTGCAGCCATGAAATTAAAAGATGCTTACTCCTTGGAAGGAAAGTTATGACCAACCCAGACAGCATATTCAAAAGCAGAGACATTACTTTGCCAACAGAGGTCCGTCTAGTCAAGGCTATGGTTTTTCCAGTGGTCATGTATGGATGTGAATGTTGGACTGTGAAGAAAGCTGAGCGCTGAAGAATTGATGCTTTTGAACTGTGGTGTTGGAGAAGGCTCTTGAGAGTCCCTTGGACTGCAAGGAAATCCACCCAGTCCATTCTAAAGGAGATCAGTACTGGGTGTTCTTTGGAAGGAATGACGCTAAAGCTGAAACTCCAGTACTTTGGGCACCTCATGTGAAGAGTTGACTCATTGGAAAAGACTGTGATGCTGGGAGGGATTGGGGGCAGGAGGAGAAGGGGACGACAGAGGATGAGATGGTTGGATGGCATTACCAACTCAATGGAGGTGAGTTTGAGTGAACTCCAGGAGTTGGTGATGGACAGGGAGGCCTGGCATGCTGCAATTCTTGGGGTTGCAAAGAGTTGGACATGACTGAGCGACTGAACTGAACTGAGCACCCACATACATACATATGATCTTTCACTATTCCTGTTGTGTGTAAGTCACTTCAGTTGTATCCAACTCTTTGTGACCCCATGGACTGTAGCCCACCAGGCTTCTCCATCTATGGGATTCTCCAGGCAAAAATACTGGAGTGGGTTGCCATGCTCTCCTCCAGCGGATCTTCCCAACCCATGGATCAAACCCGCATCTCCTGTGGCTGTGGCATTGCAGGCAGATTCTTTCACCACTGAGCCACTTATGAAGCCCTTTCTTGCTGCAATTATGTAAATAAAGAGGACAAATTTGCTGAATTTAGACTTAACTTGCTAACAAATTAGTCTTAATTTGGCTATCTTTGGTTAAAAGGGGGCTACTTCTAGAGAGAAAAATTACATTTTAGTAATAAACCTTTGTGGCTATTACATTTAAATGCTGTGCACAGTCTTTTAACATTTTGTTTTCCACCACTAACAACTGGATCATGAATTCTAGTTTCCTCCTATTTGAGGACAACTCTTCAAACTAAAATTTTGAATTTTTCTCCCACCTTTCTGACATGGAATCATTAAGAACTAGGACTTCCCAGGTGGCTCTAGTGGTAAAGAATCCTCTTGTCAATACAGGAGATACAAGAGATGGAAGTTTGATCTCTGCTTCAGGAAGATCCCCTGGAGTAGGAAGTTGCAACCCACTCCAGTACTCTTGCCTGGAGAATTCCATGGACAGAGGAGCCTGGCATGTTACAGTTCAGTTCATTTCAGTTCAGTCGCTCAGTCATGTCCGACTCTTTGCGACCCCATGAACTGCAGCACACCAGGCCTCCCTGTCCATCACCAACTCCCACAGTCCACCCAAACCCATGTCCATTGAGTCGGTGATACCATCCAACCATCTCATCCTCTGTCATCCCCTTCTCCTCCTGACCTCAATCTTTCCTAACATCAGTGTCTTTTCAAATGAGTCAGCTCTTCACATCAGGTGGCCAAAGTATTGGGAGTTTCCGCTTTGATATCAGTCCTTCCAATAAACACCCAGGACTGATCTCCTTTAGGATGGACTGGTTGGATCTCCTTGCAGTCCAAAGGACTCTCAAGAGTCTTCTCCAACACCACAGTTCAAAAGCATCAATTCTTCAGCGCTCAGCTTTCTTTATAGTCCAACTCTCACATCCATACATGAGCACTGGAAAAACCATAGTCTTGACTAGATGGACCTTTGTTGGCAAAGTAATGTCTCTGCTTTTGAATATGCTGTCTAGGTTGGTCATAACTTTCCTTCCAAGGAATAAGCGTCTTCTAATTTCATGGCTGCAATCACCACCTCCAGTGATTTTGGAGCCCCACCCCCCAAAAAAATGAAGTCAGCCACTGTTTCCACTGTTTCCCCATCTATTTGCCATGAAGTGATGGGACCGGATGCCATGATCTTAGTTTTCATAAGGTTGCAAAGTGTCAGGCATGACTGAGTGACTGTGCACAAACACTCCAAACTAACATTTTAAATTTTTTCTCCCACTTTTCAGATGTAGAATCACTGAGAACTAAAACTGACCTTTTTAAAAGCTGTTCAAGGTACTGTTGGACAAATTGATGTAAACTGCCTAGAGATCAGCATAGTGGTTCATGTGTGGACAATCTTTGTGCCTGCTGCTGTGTGGCTGCTCAGAAAGATGACTGGAGACATTCCAATTACAAATTAACAAAACCTATCAATATGTCATTGTCTCCATATCTTCACTCCATTTGAATGTCCTTTGAGCTGGACATCTAGAAATCTTGGCTGGTTTTCTTCAGAACTCAGAAACCAGGATTATAATTAGCTCCAGTCAGTATTGTTCCCTTTTAGTTTCCACAGAAATGCTTAGTTGCTCAGTCGTGTATGACTCTTTGCTACCCCATGGACTGTAGCCTGCCGAGCTCCTCTATCCATGGGATTTTTCAGGCAAAAATACTGGATTGGGTTGCCATTTCCTCCTCTAAGGGATCTTCCCTTCCCAGGGATCAATGCCACATCTCCTGTGTCTCCAGAAATGCAGATCGATTACTTGCCCACTGAGCCATCGGGGAAGCCCTTCCACAGAAATGCCTCTTATTAAGTACCTGATTACTTGTACCACAGTTCTAACTTTGGGAGCCTGCCTTCATCACCACCTCTTGAAATGAGACACAGCCATTTGACTGAACTGAACTATTCTGGGGACTAAGAGACTGGTTCAGTAAGATGAAGCATCTACCAACTCAACTTCTGGACTGTGAATTTCTTGGAGAATTTTCAAAGGCTGGACTGAAGGTGATCAGAACAAGCCTCCACAAGATGTGCCACTTTGCATGTGGATTATTTTGAGCTAAAAGCAATCAAGACCCTGCAGGCAAGAGACACTTCCACCCCTCACTTAACTACCTAGAAGAATTGAAATTATGGGATGTGGGGCGGCTGGCAGGGTGGGTGGGTGGGGAGTGGCGGGGAGTGGTGTTTCTCAGAATAAGAATCACTACCAGTGATAAATTTTATCTGAGTGACCTATCTGTATAGCACGTCACACATCTTACTAACAAACACTTGTTCTTCTTCCAATTGTCTTGAATATCTCCCTTCGAAGCCCCAGGTCTCTTTCCAGTCCCCTGGCTCAGAAGGACATGTATACTTTATTTTACCTACTGTCATTGAACTTCTGAAGTATGCAGGATTCCTGATGTCTGAAATTATTTTCCTCCTCTTAATCTGTCTCATGTCTCTTTGACTGTTAGACCAGCTGAAAGCAACTTTGAAGGGTGAAGAAAGCTCTTCCCAACCTATTCCTGCATCTCCTCCCCCACCCACACGCCATGCCCCCCTCCCTTGATCTCCATCTCCTGGCTGTGACTCTGCTCCAAGCAGGGGATGGGGAGTACGGGGCACCTGTCAGAGGACAACTCCAGGGTTTGGTCACAAGGTGATGGGGTGGGTGGAGCCTTGGGTCCCAGATGACAGTGCGCTGACAAGTAGTCACTGCGGCCACTTCTCCGACGCTCAGTGACTGTATCACGTGCCTGTTTATGGTTCCCATCTCATGGAGAAGACACTGAGGTGAGGACAGCGAAAAACAGAGCAGCTGGCCAAACCAGAACTCAAACTAACTGTTCCCACCCAAACATAATGCCTGCTGGGGATGGGGTTACAGTTCTCCCCACCATGATTTTGGCATAATCTATAAAGTGGAGCAAGGATTAGGAAGGCAATTAAGAGGAGGGAAAATAGAGGTGCCTCAGAGTGATCCTGAAGGCCACGTGGTGGACTGCCTGTTCCCAGCTACCTCATTCAACATGACAGCAAAAGTCTATCATTCAAGACACAAATGTATCTAAAGCACTGGGTGGGTGGACTTGAATACCTTTCCTGCCCCTCCTCCAGCCTCAGTAAAGAAGTAGAGAGGAGATGGGCACAGCAGTGGTCCAGCTTCAGCTATGAAGAGAGGAAGGGGGAGCACAGGGGCAGAAAGAGCCTGCAAGACCCAGCCTCGCCCCGGCTCTCCTCCAACACCATGGCCCCCGACCAGCCATCTCCCCAGCATGCTGTCCCCTCCAAACCTCCTCCAGGAAGCCCTCCAGGGTCTTCCAAGCACCTCCAGACCACCAGAATAGATTCTCCTGTGGTCAGAGCCACCATGGCCAAGTCCTGTTTCCCCACAAGGACATCCTGGGGGCAGCACAACTCCTGTCCCCTCACCTCCAGCACAGAGCCTGGCACAGAGTCAGGATTCAGTAGCTGTTAACTGATGGAAACTTGAGAATGGGGTGCAGGCAGCCTTGCAGCCTGGGGTGGGGTGGACCTGCTGTGTATGAGGAGAGTTACCTCTGTGGTCAAGCACTGGGGGCAGGGCATATACATCTCCAGCAGCTTAGTATCCAGACCATCCTATGGAAAGACCTACGAGTGCCCACTGTACAGGTCAGGAGCCCAGGGCTCTGAGTCAGGCTGTCAGGAGGTGTGCACTGCCCTGCTCCATGAGTGAGGGGCTCGTCACACAGCAGGTGGAGGCGGAATTGGGAAGAGCTGCTGAGCTGAGCTCTATATGCTGTGCTGTGGGTATCAGCCATGTCGTCCATGGTAGAAGGGGGGCAGCCATGTCCATGACAGTTACATCCCTGAGTTCTTTCTCTCAAAAGATCAAGAGGTCCTGCTTTGTTCCTGGAGCTGATCCAGCAAAGGACATAATGGACCCATGAAGCCTGTCTGGTGGGTGAGGAGGGTGTGGACCCAGCACACAGGTTAATACAGAATAATATTCTTCAGTAAATGCTATGGAGGCTGGATGGGAGGCCCACAGAAAATCTCTCAGAGATGAGGCGACATAAAGGAGGAATAGCACCTGCCAGACAGGAAGTGGGGGAAGATGCTTCCCAGCAGAGGGAGCAGCACCACAAAGGGCCTGACCTGGGAAAGGGCTCAAACTGTAGGGAGGCCCTGACCCTGCAGCTGTGGTGCTGGGAGGATGGGGCTCCTTCCAGGCCAGGAGCACAGAGGCCAGGACACAGCAGAGGAAAAGGGTCATGAGGATGGGGGGCAGTGGAGCTTCCAGCAGCTTCAGGGTGGACTGAGCAGAAGAGTGGGTGGGAGGTGAGGCCAGAAAGGCAGGGGGAGGCATGTGCTGGAGGGCCCAGGTGCAGGCTTCGGGTCAGGCTCCCAGAGGGCAGAGAGGGCAGCCGTGGAAGGCTGGAAGCTAGAGGATGCCGGGGCCCTGCTGCTGTTGGGTGGATCCTGGCACCGGGTGTTGGGTGGATCCTGGCACCGGGTGTAGCACAGGCAGTCTGTCCATCAGGGCATCCTGAGCCCCCAGGCTGGTCACACGCCCTAGGGGACAGACAGTGCTATGTCACAAAGACCACACGGAAGTGGTGTTTTGGGTCCATCTTGCAAACTCCACGCAGCACAGAGGAGGGTCGGGCCGTTCTTTCTCTGGAACACCCAGCACGAGTCATGCTTCACGCTCTCATGAGCTGCTATGGCCCAGATCAGGAAGAGGTCACAGGCCGCACACCCGCCTTTGACACAGGGGACAAGCTGGCACTGCCAGCACCCTGCATTCTTCTCACGGTGCTTGGGTTCAGTGTGGAGTTTAAGGTGCATCTCATTGGACCTGAACACATGTGCACTGGCTCTTTTGCTTAACAAAATTTGCTGCCAGGAACCAAGGTCACGGGTCCTAGACCCTCAAGTAGTCTCTTCTGCTAGGCTATTGGGCGTAACAGATCCAGTCTCAAAGATAGCCTGTCGTTATCTCCTGTGCATTCCCTCTTGGGTCTCCAGCATATCTATGGGCATCCCACTTTACAGATGGACTGCTGAGATGCAGACAGCTTAGGCATCTTGCCACGGTCACTATCCCTGATCCAGACCTAATTCTGAAAATTTCAGGCCTTCTGCTCCTACACTAGCTGTGCAAACTCGGGTTGTCAGGTCCTATTTGTGAAAGCCAACTTTCCTCCTTAAAAGAGCAACTACAATTCCTATTGCAAGGCTCAGACTGGGGGTATCATGTGTGAAGGAGAGTGTATCAGGGAAGGCTTCCTGGGGGTGCCAGGCCCCGCACTGAGAATTATGATTTGCAAGGCAGTGTAAAGGAGTCAGTCCAGTGGGTTGTGGAAAGGGATGGGCAAGATGCCCAGTGGGAAATACTGGGAGAGGCCTAAGGGAAAGGCATGAGGACAGGGGTGAGGAGAGCCAGGCCTGGCCAGAGGGAAGGTGGCAGTCCCCCCAGGGGAGGCAGCATTTGGGGTTTGTCTAAAGGCAGATAGTCAGGAAACCGCAGATGGGAGCAGAGCGCTGCCAGGCAGTGAGCGAGTGCCACCTGCCTGCACTGCTTAGTGACAGCATCTGTGTGGGTGTCACTCCTGGTTTCCTTCCCACTGCATCCACCAAATGGTATGGCCCAGTCAGCTGGCAGGAGGCCGGACCCTGCAGGCAGGCAGACGTCCTCCAGCCCCTGAGCTGGCCGAGGAGATGGAGCCACGGGGCTGGCTACCTCTGCTCCTGCAGTTGGGCCTGATGTGGCCCCTGGAGGCTCTTTCTGAGCCCCAACTGAGGGTATTGGTGGTTCCCCACAGCCACATGGACGTGGGCTGGCTGCACACTGTACAGGTAGGTGCCCCGAGTGACCCCTGCACACCTCTTGAAGCTGTGGTCGTTTTCCGTCTGGACTCCAGAGTGCATTTGTGTCCTGGGTCTCTGCCATCAGGGAACTTGGCCTTGGGCCCACCTGTACTTGGCTATGGACTGGATGTTGGCTTCCCTGGTGGCTAAGATAGTAAAGAATCTGCCTACAATGCAGGAGACCCAGGTTCGATCCCTGGGTCAGGAAGATCCCCTGGAGAAGGAAATGGTAACCCACATCAGTATTCTTCCCTGGAGAATCCCAAGGACAGAGGAGTGTGGTGGGCTATAGTCCATGGGGTCACAAAGATTCGGACACGACAGAGCAACTAAGGTAGACTGGCTGTGGGCAGGGCTGAGAATGTGTCCCCAGCCGCAGCGTGTGGAAGGCGTCCTTTGAAATTCCACTGAGTGAATGAATGAACCAGGGCAGAGGAAAAGAGGGAGAGACTGATTTTTATAAGTTTCTGGGGCAGGTAACAGAAATGAATACCCAGACCTACACAAGCTCTTTCTGGAAGGAGGAAGGAAATAAATGAATAGGACCACTCTGTGATCGTGGATACAATACTTTCCATGAGATGTTAATAACTGAGTTGCTCATTTTAAAGGGAGTTGGGCAGCAAGAGGCCCTGAGGCTGAGGGTTGAGTCTCGTTCCAGCTCACTGGGCAGCCTCTGCGGGTGCTCACCCACCTGCGTGTGGAACTGCTGATGTGTGAGAAGCATGCTCGTCACCCCCAGTTTAGGAGATGGGACACTGAGGCCCAGGGTGGGGTGCTGCCCAAGTCAGCAAACATCGCCGCCTTGCCTGCTCACCCCCTCCCAGGGCTCCTTGCATTCCTTTATCAGCATCTCTGGGCACCATGGTGAACCAGACTGACCCAGATGGGAGCATGCTCAGCTCCATCCTGGGGGCTTCCAGCCTCTGGGGATGAAATAGATCCAGAGAGGTGACTTGCGGGATAAGCTTCTCTCAGCCTCAGCCCTTGACACACACTTCCCCATCATTTCATCCCAAGAAGGCCCATCAGGGTCCCTGGACCTCACTCCTTGGGCCCTGTTGTCGACTGGTCTGTCCTCCAAGATAGGAGTGGTCAGCAGGCCCCTCTGGGTTGGCTCAGGGCCTTGGTTGGGCTGTCACATCCCTCTGTCACATAGAGTGTCTCTCTCCTCATGACTCTCCTCAGGGGCAGGCTCCCATTAAAAGTTGTCCGCCCGGGTCCTTGTCTCAGTGCAGGGCTCACTGTGTGTCCATCGCAGAGTGGACACCAGGCTCCCTTGTTTGAGGAGCAGGGGGAGCCGATTGCAGGGCCTGGACAGGCTTGGGGGGAGTGCCAGTGGCCCCCGGACACCGTGTCTCCCTGGATGTTCCTCCTCGGTCCCTGGTCCACACCCTCTGGTTTCCCCCACGGGTCTGGAGTGACAGTCTCTCCCCCTCCCCACCCCAGGAGAACATGCAGGCTTATGTCACCAATGTCTACAACTCCGTGGTAGAGGCACTGACCCTTGAGAAGAAGCGCAGGTTCATCGTCGTGGAGCAGGAGTATTTCCGGCTATGGTGGGATGGTGTCGCCTCGGACACACAGAAAGGCCAGGTAATGCTTCCCTCAGGGGGTCCTCACCAGGCAGCTGAGAGCCAATGCCCTGGGGGTCCTGGGCACGACCCTTCAGGAAGCTCCTAGGTTGTGCACTGTGAGACCAGGTTGGAGCTGCATAGACCAGGAAGCCCAATCGCGCTGAGCTATGCCCAGGGTCCATTTAGTACAGGTTTGTGGTCAGCCCCATGCCCAGAGGACAGGTTTGTGTTTGATCCTGCCTTTCTTGTTCCTCCTGAAAAGTTGCAGCTCTGGCAGCCCAGCTGGGCACTCAGCTGGTGTGAATGGGGTCACCTTTGACCCTGGCAACCTCAGGGTGACCCTTTGTTCACACCCTCTGACTTCATTTATGAATCTGCATGGCTCCCACAGACACTGGCTCCTGGATGGCGTGCAGGAGTTCCTGTGGTTTAACCTTCTGATTAATTCTGTATCACAGGGGGTCAGAGGCAATGGTCCTTGGAGGGGCAGTCTAGATCCAGATCTTCCCCTCTCTTTGTGTCATCACAGGATGGGGCTGGCCTCTGCAGCTGCACGTGAATTCATCAGTAGCATGATTCATGTTAAATTCCTGATTTAGTTAATTATATAAGAGCTGTAATGATCTTCTTGCTCAAGACTTAGTGAACTATGGAATTAAGGACATGAAGCTGCTAACGTTTATTTTCAATTGGTTCAAGTAAACCATATCTTTGATTAAAATAAATAAATCGTGTTAAGGAAATGGGTAAACAATATTAACAGTGAGATAATTGGGGGAAGCTGAAACTCCAGTTCTTTGGCCACCTGATGAGAAGAGCCAACTCATTGGAAAAGACCTTCATGCGGGATAAGATTGAAGGTAGGAGGAGAAAGGGATGACAGAGGAGAAGGAACTTAGATGGCATCACCAACTCAGTAGACATCCAATTGAGCAAACTCTGGGAGATAGTGAACGACAGGGAAGCCTGCAGTGCTTCAGTCCATGGGGTTACAAAGCGTCAGAGATGACTGATCAACTGAAAAATAATTGTGGAAACATTTATGGGAGGGGAGCGTTTTCACAATCCTTGCAACACTTTCATAACCTTGAAATCATTTCAAAACAAAAGTTGTGTACCTGTATATATGCCTGATGAAGCATCAGCCATGGCCAGGTGCTGTTCTCAGAGCTGGACACAGGGCTGACCAGGACAGACAGTGTCCTCATATTTGCAGAAGAAATGAGGCTGAGGAGTCTGAAGGAAGGACCAGGAGACGCAGTAGACATAAGACAAAGAAACAAAATGGTTCAGCCTGGGAGGTGTAACGTGGCGTTTTCTCTGCCCACCATGCCAAGGTCCGCCAGCTCGTGGCTGAACGTCGCCTGGAGTTTGTCCTCGGAGGCCAGGTCATGCACGACGAGGCCATGACCCACTTTGATGACCAGATCCTCCAGCTCACAGGTTTGATTATTCTTCCCCAGACCAGAGTTCCTGTGGCCTCCCTCGGGGCTGGGATTGGGTGTCTGAGCCCTGGTCCTGGGCTCTGTCTTCCGCCCTCAGCAGGAGACTGTCACCAGTCAACACTGTGATTACTGACGTGTGTCCATGTGTGCCTGAGTACAGGGGATGAGGGTGTGGATTTTAGATGAGCCAGCCTGGCTGGTTCCTGGCTCTGCTAACTCCCAACACTGTGAAACTGGGCAAGTGATGCAGCCTCAATAAGCCTCAGCTGCCTCCTGTATAAAAATATTTGATAACGATGTATGGTCTATCTCAAAGGGGCGTTATAAAGTTTAAATAGAAATAATTCAAATAGATCACATTGAGTACAGCATGTGGGTCTCTAATCAATGATCAATAAGGGTCAGATGCCATCTCTGCCATCACCTCACCCGCCAACTGTTCAACCAATACCAACACCTCCAACACCACTGCCATTGCCACCATTACAACTGCCACCAGCAATACTCACACCTGTATCACCTCCAACACCAGCACCTGCAAGTCTGTTATGAATGCCCCAACACCACCATCACCACCACTAACATCTTGACACATCATTGCATAATCTATAATACCAACACTTCCAACATCAGCACCATCACCATCACCACCACCACCATTACCAATGTCACCATCACTATCTCCACCTGTACCACCTCCAGTACCACTGCCTCCAAGTCCATAATGAATCCTCCAGCACCACCATCATCACCACTAACACCTCAGCCCATCATTACATCACTTCTAACACCAACACCTCCAACAGCAACACCAAGATTACCACCATTACCACAGCCTACCCATCATGCACCTCTTCCAAAACCACCACATTCTTTCTCACTATTCGCATTCCTACCACCATCAAAATTAAAAGAGTATTAATTTTTTTAAACACCATTCTTGTAGAGAAGGAGGACCAAAAAAAAAAAAAAAAAAAAAGAAGCAAAGGTAGAAAAATATGGGAAACCTATTGAAAATGTATTCGTTTCCCATTTCCCCATTTCTCATTTTACCTCCAACATCAATAGCGCTTCCAACACCAGTGCATACAAGCACTCTCTTAACTGTTACATCCACACCATCACAACACCAACACCTCTACTATTACCCAAATCTCACCACCTTCACCACCATGAAAACCAACAGCAGCTCGTCTACCACTGACATTTCCCCCTCTGCCACCAACAACACTATCTCCACCACCACAAGCACCACCAGAATCACCAGCACTATCACCTTCATGGTGATGTCTAACACTCCAACCTCTCCCAGCACCATCACTTCCAGCAGCACCACCGAAACCTCCAGGGCTAACTGTACCACCACTGGACAACCGCCATCATCCATGCCAACAGCGTTAACAGGAAACTGATAATCGTTGCCACCGCCTATACCATCCTCACTACCATCATCATCACCACCAACTCCATTCACATCATCATTATCCCTGTCAACACCACAACCACTGTCATCACAGCCGTCATCACCAACACAGCTATTGTCAATACCACCACTACCACCACCATCGTCTCTTCCATATGCATTACTAACACCACCACTGTCACACCACCATCACCTTCACAACCTCCATCACCACACATACTGTCACGAAGGGCACATTCTCCTCTACTTAACAGGTGTTTTTCACAGGCATCACTTCACTCACCCGAGAAGGCAGGGTGTCCAGAGGGCATCAGGCTCTCAGTCTCTTTCATAGAAGAGACACTAAGATGGAAGCTACAAGACGTGCAAAGCGTCATTGGGAGAGCCAGGTTGACTGCAGTGTGGGCTGGGCTCTAGCCCACTGTCACTCCACTAAAATTGGACCCTGTGCAGGACATCACGATGGCACTGGGCTCTCTCTTTGGATTTTCTTACCCTGTCCCTCCTTTCAACTCTTTAACCTGTGCTTCCTTCCTTCTGAGTTTCTACTGCCTTATTTCTAGATGTAATTGATAAGCTCATGGGAATCTTTATGTTTGACCATATAAACTCCCTCTGCAAAATGCAGCCTCAGGCCTCACCTCCTGCCTTCCTCCTGTTCCTTCTGCTTCCTGCTTCCCAGATCTGCCCCTAAGACATGGCCTCCTGTAGTTCAGTACAAGGTTTCCTGTTGTTTCCAGCCAGACTCACCTGGAGTCTCATGCCCAGGAACCTTCCACTGGGGCCACAGTGCTCAAGCACCTCCCCTCTCCATGGTGACCTACAGTTTGCTTCTGGCAGTGACCGGTGTCTGATTCTTGTCTGGGTCCCCAGGGCTCAGTCCAGGATTTGACCAGAGCAGGGCTGGTGGGCATAGAGGGAGGGAAAGGGCACTGAGCTGTCTTCCTCCCGGTACCTACAGTATGACCATTCCTCGTCTCTGGTCTCAGACCACCATGCTCACCTTCCTGAACACCGCACAGCTGACCTTGCAAGCCAGACCAGAGCAGCCAGAATCTAAGCTAAGACAGGTTTCCGTCACTGGGGCAGGAAGGGCTGTGGACCTCTCGATCCTCCCCAGGGGATTCTCTGAGGCTCCATTCCCAACACCATCAGGCTTCTGGGAGCCTCAGAACATGGGCCCTGACTTCATCTCATGACGACCTCCTGTTCTAAGAACAAGGCATACACTTCCTTCCTTCAGTCCTGGTCGCAGTCCTGGAGATGGGGAAACTTACAAAACCCCATTCTTGGGGGTTGAATATGAGGCGAAAATGCTGCTGAAATTTACATGAATCACACTGCCAGCAGGTGATGACCACATTATTTTCTTAAAAAGTTACTTACTTTTGCTTATTATATTTATTATGGAGGCACGGTTGGCTAAGAGTGCTTTAGGTGCAGAACAATGTGATTCAGGAGTACATACACACAAATATCATTTTTGAAATTTTTTCTATTATAGGTAATTCAGTTCAGTTCCGTTCACTCAGTTGTGTCTGACTCTTTGCGACCCCATGAATCGCAGCACACCAGGCCTCCCTGTCCATCACCAAATCCCGGAGTTCACTCACACTCACATCCATTGAGTCAATGATGCCATCCAGTCATCTCATCCTCTGGTGTTCCCTTCTCCTCCTGCCCCCAATCCCTCCCAGCATCACAGTCTTTTCCAATGAGTCAACTCTTTGCATGAGCTGCCCAAAGTACTGGAGTTTCAGCTTTAGCATCATTCCTTCAAAAGAAATCCCAGGGCTCATCTCCTTTAGAATGGAATGGTTGGATCTCCTTGCAGTCCAAGGGACTCTCAAGAGTCTTCTCCAACATCACAGTTCAAAAGCATCAATTCTTCAGCACTCAGTGTTCTTCACAGTCCAACTCTCACATCCATACATGACCACTGGAAAAACCATAGCCTTGACTACATGGACCATTGTTGGCAAAGTAACATGTCTGCTTTTCAATATGCTACTAGGTTGGTCATAACTTTCCTTCCAGGAGTAAGCATCTTTTCATTTCTTGGCTACAGTCACCATCTGTAGTGATTTTGGAGCCCCAAAAAATAAAGTCTGACACTGTTTCCACTGTTTCCCCATCTATGTCCCATGAAGTGATGGGACCAGATGCCATGATCTTCGCTTTCTGAATGTTGAGCTTTAAGCCAACTTTTTCACTCTCCTCTTTCACTTTCATCAAGAGGCTTTTAGTTCCTCTTTGCTTTCTGCCATAAGGGTGGTGTCATCTGCATATCTGAGGTTATTGATACTTCTCCCACCAATCTTGATTCCAGCCTGTGCTTCTTCCACCGCAGCATTTCTCATGAGGTACTCTGCATTTAAGTCACATAAGCAGAGTGACAACATACAGCCTTGATGTACTCCTTTTCCTATTTGGAACCCATCAGTTGTTCCATATCCAGTTCTAACTGTTGTTTCCTGACCTGCATGCAGGTTTCTCTGGAGGCATTAAGTAAAGTTCCCTGTGCTGTACAGTACACCTTTCTTGCTTGTTGCATATCTATTTTTTAATTAAAAGTCTAACATTCTATTTATACTTAGTTAAACAACTGAAATCAAAGTGTTATACATTTTTTATTTAGGCACAAATTCGTAAATATTCTAGAATATATAAGTATATGATATGCATATTATATATACATGCATATACACATACACAAAAGCATTTCTACTACACTTGAAGAAGGGGAGAAAAAGAACAAAAAAAGAGATTAAGAATTTGAAAAACAAAAACTAAATGAAATGGGAACAGTGACTATTAAATATCAGAAGTAAACAATCTAGATAAAAGTAAAAAATCATCATATAGTCCAATTGTTTTTTAACTATGGTGGTTCACTAGAAACATATCTGGAGCTCTGGAGGAAAAAAAGCAATACCTGTGCATTTGTATTTTAAAAAAAATTCGAAGAAAATTCTGTTATGTATCTGCATTTTAAAAAGTGATTACAGGTTTTTCTATGAAATGGTAGTTTTGGTGATATAGAGTACTATTATTTTTCTGTTCACCAATCACGACACAATGGTATTGAGTAATAGTTACATAATCACACAGAAATGTTATGGACGTAACAGAAGCCGAAGATATTAAGAAGAGGTGGTAAGAATACACAGAAGTACTGTGCAGAAAAGATCTTCACGACCAAGATAATCATGATGATGTGATCACTCTTCTAGAGCCAGACATCCTGGAATGTGAAGTCAAGTGGGCCTTAGAAAGCATCACCACGTACAAAGCTAGTGGAGGTGATGCAATTCCAGTTGAGCTATTTCAAATCCTGAAAGATGATGCTGTGAAAGTGCTGCACTCAATATGCCAGCAAATTTGGAAAACTCAGCAGTGGCCACAACATAGGAAAAGGTCAGTTTTCATTCCAATTCCAAAGAAAGTCAATGCCAAAGAATGCTCAAACTACCGCACAGTTGCACTCATCTCACAAGCTAGCAAAGTAATGCTCAAAATTCTCCAAGCCAGGTTAAGCAATACATGAACCATGAACTTCCTGATGTTCAAGCTGGTTTTAGAAAAGGCAGAGGAATCAGAGATCCAATTGCCAACATCTGCTGGATCATGGAAAAAGCAAGAGAGTTCCAGAAAAATATTTATTTCTGCCTTATTGACTATGCCAAAGGCTTTAACTGGGTGGATCACAAACTGTGGAAAATTCTGAAAGAGGTGGGAATACCAGACCAACTGGCCTCTTGAAAAACCTATATGCAAGTCAGGAAGCAACAGTTAGAACTGGACATGGAACAACAGACTGGTTCCAAATAGGAAAAGGAGTACGTCAAGGCTGTATATTGTCACCCTGCTTATTTAACTTATATGCAGAATACCCCATGAGAAATGCTGGTCTGGAAGAAGCACAGCCTGGAATCAAGATTGCCGGGATAAGTATCAATAACCTCAGATATGCAGATGACACCACCCTTATGGCAGAAAGTGAAGAGGAGCTAAAGAGCCTCTTGATGAAAGTGAAAGAGGAGAGTGAAAAAGTTGGCTTAAAGCTCAACATTCAGAAAACAAAGATTATGGCATCTGATCCCAACACTTCATGGGACATAGATGGGGAAACAGTGGAAACAGTGTCAGACTTTATTTTTTTGGGCTCCAAAATCACTGCAGGTGGTTACTGCAGCCATGAAATTAAAAGACGCTTACTCCTTGGAAGAAAAGTTATGACCAACCTAGTAGTATATTGAAAAGCAGAGACATTACTTTGCCAACAATGGTCCATCTAGTCAGTTCAGTTCAGTTCAGTCGCTCAGTCATGTCCGACTTTTTACGACCCCATGAATCGCAGCATGCCAGGCCTCCCTGTCCATCACCATCTTCCGGAGTTCACTCAGACTCACGTCCATTGAGTCCGTGATGCCATCCAGCCATCTCATTCTGGGTCATCTCCTTCGCCTCCAGTCCCCAATCCCTCCCAGCATCAGTCTTTTACAATGAGTCAACTCTTCACATAAGGTGGCCAAAGTACTGGAGTTTCAGCTTTAGCATCATTCCTTCCAAAGAAATCCCAGGGTTGATCTGCTTCAGAATGGACTGGTTGGATCTCCTTGCAGTCCAGGGAACTCTCAAGAGTCTTCTCCAACACCACAGTTCAAAAGCATCAATTCTTCGGCATTCAGCCTTCTCCTCATTCCAACTCTCACATCCATACATGACCATAGGAAAAACAATAGCCTTCACTAGAAGGACCTTAGTTGGCAAAGTAATGTCTCTGCTTTTGAATGTACTACTAGGTTGGTCATAACTTTTCTTCCAAGGAGTAAGCGTCTTTTAATTTCATGGCTGCAGTCACCACCTGCAGTGATTTTGGAGCCCAAAAAAATAAAGTCTGACACTGTTTCTACTGCTTCCCCATCTATGTCCCATGAAGTGATGGGACCGGATGCCATGATCTTCATTTTCTGAAAGTTGAGCTTTAAGCCAACTTTTTCACTCTCCTCTTTCACTTTCATCAAGAGGCTTTTTAGCTCCTCTTCACTTTCTGCCATAAGGGTGGTGTCATCTGCATATCTGAGGTTATGGATATTTCTCCCAGCAATCTTGATTCCAGTCTGTGTTTCTTCCAGTCCAGCGTTTCTCATGATGTACACTGCATATAAGTTAAATAAGCAGGGTGACAATATACAGCCTTGACGTACTCCTTTTCCTATTTGGAACCAGTCTGTTGTTCCATGTCCACTTCTAACTGTTGCTTCCTGACCTGCATACAGATTTCTCAAGAGGCAGGTCAGGTGGTCTGGTATTCCCATCTCTTTCAGAATTTTCCACAGGTTATTGTGATCCACACAGTCAAAGCCTTTGGCATAGTCAATAGGCAGAAATAGATGTTTTACTGGAACTCTCTTGCTTTTTCCATGAACCAGCAGATGTTGGCAATTAGATCTCAGATTCCTCTGCCTTTTCTAAAACCAGCTTGAACATCAGGAAGTTCACGGTTCACGTATTGCTAAAGGCTGGCTTGGAGAATTTTGAGCATCACTTTACTAGCATGTGAGATAAGTGCAAATGTGCGGTAGTTTGAGCATTCTTTGGCATTGTCTTTCTTTGGAATTGGAATGAAAACTGACCTTTTCCAATGTTGTGGCCACTGCTGAGTTTTCCAAATTTGCTGGCATATTGAGTGCAGCACTTTCACAGCATCATCTTTCAGGATTTGAAATAGCTCAACTGGAATTCCATCACCTCCACTAGCTTTGTTCATAGTGATGTTTTCTAAGGCCCACTTGACTTCACATTCCAAGATGTCTGGCTCTAGATGAGTGATCACATCCTCATGATTATCTGGGTCATGAAGATCTTTTTTGTACAGTTCTTCCATGTATTCTTGCCACCTCTTCTTAATAGCTTCTGCTTCTGTTAGGTCCATACCATTTTTGTTCTTTATTGAGCCCATCTTTGCATGAAACGTTCCCTTGGTATCTCTCGTTTTCTTGAAGAGATCTCTAGTCTTTCTCATTCTGTTCTTTTCCTCTATTTCTTTGCATTGATCGCTGAAGAAGTCTTTCTTATCTCTTCTTGCTATTCTTTGGAACTCTGCATTCAGATGCTTATATCTTTCCTTTTCTCCTTTGCTTTTGCTTCCCTTCTTTTCACAGCTGTTTGTGAAAAGGCCTCCCCAGACAGCCATTTTGCTTGTTTGCATTTCTTTTCCACGGGGATGGTCTTGAGCCCTGTCTCCTGTACAATGTCATGAACTTCAGTCCATAGTTCTTCAGGCACTCTATCTATCAGATCTAGGCCCTTAAATCTATTTCTCACTTCCACTGTATAATCATAAGGGATTGGATTTAGGTCATACCTGAATGGTCTAGAGGTTTTCCCTACTTTCTTCCATTTAAGTCTGAATTTGGCAATAAGGAGTTCATGATCTGAGTCATAGTCAGCTCCCAGTCTTGTTTTTGTGACTGTATAGAGCTTCTCCATCTTTGGCTGCAAAGAATATAATCAATCTGATTTCGGTGTTGACCATCTGGTGATGTCCATGTGTAGAGTCTTCTCTGGTGTTGTTGGAAGAGGGTGTTTGCTATGACCAGTGCATTTTCTTGGCAAAACTCTATTAGTCTTTGCCCTGCTTCATTCTGCATTCCAAGGCCAAATTTGCCTGTTACTCCAGGTGTTTCTTGACTTCCTACTTTTGCATTCCAGTCCCCTATAATGAAAAGGACATCTTTTGTGGGTGTTCGTTCTAAAAGGTCTTGTAGGTCTTCATAAAACCGTTCAACTTCAGTTTCTTCAGCATTATTGGTTGGGGCATAGACTTGGATAACTGTGATATTGAATGGTGTGCCTTGGAAATGAACAGAGATCATTCTGTCGTTTTTGAGATTGTATCCAAGTATTGCATCCAAGTACTGCATTTCGGACTCTTTTGTTGACCATGATGACTACTCCATTTCTTCTGAAGGATTCCTGCCCGCAGTAGTAGATGTAATGATCATCTGAGTTAAATCCACCCATTCCAGTCTATTTTAGTTTGCTGATTCCTAGAATATCAATATTCACCCTTGCCATCTCTTGTTTGACTACTTCCAATTTGCCTTGATTCATGGACCTGACATTCCAGGTTCCTATGCAATATTGCTCTTTACAGCATCGGATCTTGCTTCTATCACCAGTCACATCCACAACTGGGTATTGTTTTTGCTTTGGCTCCATCCCTTCATTTTTTCTGGAGTTATTTCTCCACTGATCTCCAGTAGCATATTGGGCACCTAATGACCTCGGGAGTTCCTCTTTCGGTATCCTATCATTTTGCCTTTTTATACTGTTCATGGGGTTCTCAAGGCAAGAATACTGAAGTGGTTTGCCATTCCCTTCTCCAGTGGACTACATTCTGTCTGGCCTCTCCACCATGACCCGCCCTTCTTGGGTTGCCCCACAGGCATGGCTTGGTTTCATTGAGTTAGACAAGACTGTGGTCCTAGTGTGACTAGATTGACTAGTTTTCTGTGAGTATGGTTTCAGTGTGTCCGCCATCTGATGCCCTCTTGCAACACCTACCATCTTACTTGGGTTTCTCTTACCTTGGGCATTGGGTATGTCTCACGGCTGCTCCAGCAAAGCACAGCCACTGATCCTTACCTTGGATGAGGGCTATCTCCTTACCACCACCATTCCTGACCTTCAATGTGGGATAGCTCATCTAGGCCCTACTGTGCCTGCGCAGCCACCGCTCCTCCGGTTTCTCCTCCTGGCCGCCGGCCCTGGCCTTGGGCGTGGTGGCTCCTCCCAGCTGCCACCCCTGGCCTCGGGCTCGGGGTGGCTCCTCAAGGTCACCACCCCTGGCCTCGGGCGTGAGGTGGCTTCTCCAGGCGGCTGCGAGCCGGCTCGCTAGGCGCAGTCAAGAGGAGCTACCCCACATCAGAGGTCAGGGGCAGCAGCCTAGAGTGCTAGGCTGCAACAGCGCAGAAATGGCAGAGAGGAGCTACCCTGCGTCCGAGGTCAGTGGTGGCGGCTGGGAGGAGCTACCCCGCGTCCAAGATCAGGGGCGGCCAGGAGAAGCTATCTAGTCAAGGCTATGGTTTTTCCACTGGTCATGTATGGATGTGAGAGTTGGACTGTGAAGAAAGCTGAGTGCTGAAGAATTGATGCTTTTGAACTGTGGTGTTGGAGAAGACTCTTGAGAGTCCCTTGGACTGCAAGGAGATCCAACCACTTCATTCTGAAGGAGATGAGCCCTGGGATTTCTTTGGAAGGAATGATGCTAAAGCTGAAACTCCAGTACTTTGGGCACCTCATGTGAAGAGTTGACTCACTGGAAAAGACTCTGATGCTAGGAGGGATTGGGGGCAGGAGGAGAAGGGGACAACAGAGGATGAGATGGCTGGATGGCATCACCGACTCAATGGATGTGAATGTGAGTGAACCCCAGAAGTTGGTGATGGACTAGGAGGCCTGGCATGCTGCAATTCATGGGGTCGCAAAGAGTCGGACACGACTGAGTGACTGAACTGAACTGAACTGAACTGCATAATCACAAAGGTAAAAGATTCTTGTCAGTTTTCACAATAAATAGCCAGATAAAAAATAAAAGACTGTTATAATTACAAATGATTATGGAAACATGATTAACCTAACAATATAAAATAGGAACAAATTATTTGCAAGGGTGAAGCAGAGTGACCTGGTAAGTGGAGGCTGGTGATTGTCATGCATTTACATTTGAGGTGATTATCAATATGTTTGATCCAAGTACCATTTTCTTAGTTGTTTCGGGTTTATTTTCTGTAGATCTTTTCTTCCCTTGTGTTTCTGCCTAGAGAAGTTCCTTTGGCATTTGCTGTAAAGCCAGTTTGGTGGTGCTCTCCAACAAATGCTAAAGGATCTTTTCTAGACAGGAAACACAGAAAGGGTGTTTAACTCAAACCCAAAACAACAAAGTAAATGGCAAAAGAAGTATACTGATCAATAATTATCCTAAATGTAAATGGGTTGAATGCCTCAACCATAAGACAAAGACTGGCTGAATGGATACAAAAACAAGACTCCAATATATGTTGTAAGATCACATACAGATGGAAGGTGAAGGGCTGGAAAAAGATATTCCATGGAAATAGAGGCCAAAAGAAAATGGGAGTAGCAATATTCATGTCAGATAAAGTAGACTTTAAAATAAAGGCTGTGAAAAGAGACAAAGAAGGACACTACATAATGATCAAAGGATCAAGCCAATAAGAAGATATAACAATTATATATGCACCCAACATAGGAGCACTGCAATATGTAAGGCAAATGCTAACAAGGATGAAAGGGAAAATTAACAATAACACAGCAGGAGTGGGAGACTTTAATACCCCACTCACGCCTGTGCATAGATCAACTAAACAGAAAATTAACAAGGAAACACAACTTTAAGTGATACAATGGATCAGTTAGACCTAATTGGTATCTATAGGACATTTCACCCCAAAACAGTGAATTTTGCCTTTTTCTCAAGTGCACACGCAATCTTCTCCAGGATAGATCACATCCTGGGCCATAAATCTAGCCTTGGTAAATTCAAAAAAAATTGAAATCTTTCCAAGCATCTTTTCTGACCACAATTACAGGAGAAAAACTACTAAAAATTCCAACATATGGAGGCTGAAAAACATGCTGCTGGATAACCAACAAATCACAGAGAAGAAATCAAAATATGCATAGAAACGAAAGAAAATGGAAACACAACAACCCAAAACCTATGGGACACTGTAAAAGCAATGCTAAGGGGAAGGTTCATAGCAATACAGGCATACCTCAAGAAACAAGAAAAAAATCAAATAAATAACCTAACTCTACACCTAAAGCAACTAGAAAAGGAAGAAATGAAGAACCCCAGGGTTAGTACAAGCAAAGAAATCTTAAAAATTAGGGCAGAAATAAATGCAAAGGAAACAAAAGAGACCATAGCAAAAATCAACACAGCTAAAAGCTGGCTTTTGAGATGATAAATAAAATTTACAAACCATTAACCAGGCTCATCATGAAACAAAGGGAGAAGAATCAAATCAACAAAATTAAAAATGAAAGTGGAGAGATCATAACAGACAACACAGAAATATAAAGGATCCTAAGAGACTACTATCAGCAACTATATGCCAATAAAATAGACAACTTCAAAGAAATGGACAAATTAGTAGAAAAGTACAACTTTACAAAACTGAACCAGGAAGAAACAGAAAATCTTAACAGACTCATCACAAGCATAGAAATCGAAACTGTAATAAGAAATCGTCCAGCAAACAAAAGCCCAGGACCAGACAGCTTCACAGCTGAATATTACCAAAAATTTAGAGAAGAGCTAACACCTATCCCACTCAAATTCTTTCAGAAAATTGCAGAGGAAGGTAAACTTCCAAACTCATTCTATGAGGCCACCATCACTTTAAAACCAAACAAAGATGCCACAAAAAAGGACAACTGCAGGCCAATATCACCGATGAACATAGATGCAAAAATCCTTAACAAAATTCTAGCAAACAGAACCAAACAACACATTAAAAAGATCATACATCATGACCAAGGGGGCTTTATCCCAGGGATGCAACGATTCCTCAATATCCGCAAATCCATTAATGTAATAAACCACATTAACAAATTGAAAGATAAAACCCATATGATTATCTCAATGGATGCAGAGAAAGCCTTTGACAAAATTCAACATTCATTTATGATTAAAAACCCTCCAGAAAGCAGGAATAGAAGGAAGATATCCTCAACATAATAAAAGCTATATATGACAATCCCACAGCAAACATTATCCTCAATGGTGAAAAACTGAAAGCATTTCCCTTAAAGTCAGGAACAAGACAAGGGTGCTCACTCTCACCACTACTATTCAACATAGTTTTTAAAGTTTTGGCCACAGTGATCAGAGCAGATGACACCACCCTTATGCCAGAAAGTGAAGAGGAACTAAAAAGCCTCTTGATGAAAGTGAAAGTGGAGAGTGAAATAGTTGGCTTAAAGCTCAACATTCAGAAAACGAAGATCATGGCATCCGGTCCCATCACTTCATGGGAAATAGATGGGGAAACAGCGGAAACAGTGTCAGACTTCATTTTGGGTGCTCCAAAATCACTGCAGATGATGATTGTAGCCATGAACTTAAAAGACGCTTACTCCTTGGAAGGAAAGTTATGACCAACCTAGATAGCATATTGAAAAGCAGAGACATTACTTTGCCAACAAAGGTCCGTCTAGTCAAGGCCATGGTTTTTCCAGTGGTCATGTACAGATGTGAGAGGTGGACTGTGAAGAAAGCTGAGTGCCGAAGAATTGATGCTTTTGAACTGTGGTGTTGGAGAAGACTCTTGAGAGTCCTTTGGACTGCAAGGAGATCAACCACTCCATTCTGAAGGAGATAGCCCTAGGTGTTCTTTGGAAGGAATGATGCTAAAGCGGAAACTCCAGTACTTTGGCCACTTCATGCGAAGAGTTGACTTATTGGAAAAGACTCTAATGCTGAGAGGGATTGGGGGCAGGAGAAGACGACAGAGGATGAGATGGCTGGATGGCATCACCAATTCGATGGACATGAGTTTGAGTGACCTCCAGGAGACAGTGGTGGACAGGGAGGCCTGGTGTGCTGCGATTCATGGGGTTACAGAGAGTCAGACATGACTGAGTGATTGAAATAATGGACTAATCAGAACAGACAAAGAAATAAAAGGAATCCAGATTGGAAAAGAAGTAAACTTCTCACTATTTGCTGATGACATGATCCTCTACATAGAAAACCCGAAAAACTCCACCAGAAAATTGCTAGAGCTAATCAATGAATATAGTAAAGTTGCAGGATATAAAATTAACACACAGAAATCCCTTGCATTACAACTCACTAACAATGAGAAAACAGAGAAATTAAGGAAGCAATTCCATTCACCATTGCAACAAAAAGAATAACACACTTAGGAATATATCTGCCTAAAGAAACTAAAGATCTACATATAGAAAACTATAAAACACTGATGAAGGAAATCAAAGATGATACAACTAGATGGCAAAATATACCATGTTCATGGATTGGAAGAATCAATATAGTGAAAATGAGTATACTACCCAAAGCAGTCTATAGATTCAATGCAATCCCTATCAAGCTACCAACGGTATTTTTCAGAGAACTAGAACACAAAATTTCACAATTTGTATGGAAATACAAAAAAACTCAAATAGCCAAAGCAATCTTAAGAAAGAAGAATGGAACTGGAGGAATCAACCTGCCTGACTTCAGGCTATACTGCAAAGCTACAGTCACCAAGACAGTATGTTACTGGCACAAAGACAGAAACATAGATCAGTGGAACAAAATAGAAAGCTCAGAGATAAATCCGTGCACCTGTGGACACGTTATCTTGGACAAAGGAGGCAAGAATATACAATAGAGAAAAGACAATCTCTTTAACAAGTGGTGCTGGGAAAACTAGTCAACCACTTGTAAAAGAATGAAACTAGAGCACTTTTAACACCATACACAAAAATAAACTCAAAATGGATTAAAGATCTAAATGTAAGACCAGAAACTAAAAAACTCCTAGAGGAAAACATAGGCAAAACACTCTCTGACATAAATCACAGCAGTATCCTCTATGACCCATCTCCCAAAGCAGTGGAAATAAAAGCAAAAAATAACTAATGGGACCTGATTAAACTTAAAAGCTTTTGCACAATGAAAGAAATGATAAGCAAGGTGAAAAGACAACCTTCGGATGGGAGAAAATAGTAGCAAATGAAGCAACTGACAAAGAACTAATCTCAAAAATATGCCAGGAACTCCTGCAGCTTAATTCTAGGAAAATAAACGACCCAATCAAGAAATGGGCCAAAAAACTAAACAGATATTTCTCCAAAGAAGACATACAGATGGCTAACAAACACCTGAAACGATGCTCAACATCACTCATTATCAGAGAAATGCAAATCAAAACCACAATGAGGTACCATCTCATTGGCTGCCATCCAAAAGTCTACAAACTGTAAATGCTGGAGAGGGTGTAGAGAAAAGGGAACCAACCTTCTTATACTGTTGGTGGGAATGCAAACTAGTACAGCCACTATACAGTGTAGAGATTCCTTAAAAAACTGGAAATAGAACCGCCATATGACTCAGCAATCCCACTGCTGGGCATACACACTGAGGAAACCAGAATCAAAAGAGACACGTGTACCCCAATGTTCATCTCAGCACTGTTTATAACAGCCAGGACATGGAAACAACCTAGATGTCCATCAGCAGACGAATGGATAGGAAAGCTGTGGTATGTATACACAATGGAATAGTACTCAGCCATTAAAAAGAATACATTTGAATCAGTTCTAATAGCTGGATCCTATTATACAGAGTGAAGTGAGTCAGAAAGAAAAACACCAATACCATAACTAACACAAATATATGGAATTTAGAACGATGGTAACGACAACCCTATATGCGAGACAACAAAAGAGACGCAGGTGTATAAAACAGTCTTTTGGACTCTGTGGGAGAAGACAAGGCTGGGATGATTTGAGAGAATAGCGCTAAATCATGTATATTATCATATGTGAAACAGATCGCCAGTCCAGGTTTGATGCATGAGACAGGGTGCTCAGGGCTGGTGCACTGGGATGACCCAGAGGGATGGGATGGGGAGGGAAGAGTAAGGGGGGCTCAAGATGGGGAACACATGTACACCCATGGCTGATTCATGTGAAAGTATGACAAAAACCACTGCAATATTGTAAAGTAATTAGCCTGCAATTTCAAAAAAAAAAAAAAAAAATCAGCTGGTTTGATGGTGCTTTTGCTTGTCTGGAAAGCTTTCGATTCCTCCATCAAACCTGAAGGAGAGTCTTGCTGGTAGAGTATTCCTGGTTGTAGTTTCTCCCGTTCATCACTTTTAATGTATCATTCCATTCCCTTCTGGCTTGCAGAGTTTCTGTGGAGAAATCAGCTGATAACCTGATGGGAGTTCCCTGGTATCTTATCCATCATTTTTCCCTTGTTGCTTTTAATATTTTATCTTTGTCTTTAATTTTTGTCAGTTTGATTACCATGTATCTTGGTGTGCTCCTCTTTGAGTTTATCCTTCCTGGGACTCTCTCTCATCTCTTACTGGGACCCGTATAATGCAAATTTTGGTGCATTTAATGATGTCCCAGAGGTGTCTTAGTTTGCCTTCATTTCTTTTCACCATTTTTCTGTATTCTGTTCTAGGCAATGATTTCCACCGTCCTGTCCTCCAGGTCATTTTCCATTCTTCTGCCTCCAGTTATTTTGCGATGAATTCTTTCTAGTGTATTGTTCACTGCTGTTTGTTCTTTAGTTCTTACAGGTCTTTAGAAAATATTTTTTGCCTCTTCTCCATTATTTTCCCAAGATCCTGCATCATCTTCACTATCATTATTATGAATTCTTTTTCTGGAAACATGCCTATCTCCACTTCATTTAGTTGTCTTTCTGGAGTTTTATCTTGTCCCTTATTCTGGGACATATCTTTCTGCTTTTCACCCTGATTAACTTTCTGTAATGTGCTGTTTGTTCTAGCCACTGTGAAACTGTGCGAGGCTTGAGAATGCAGGCTCCAGCTAGAAGTCTATTCCCCTGACCTAACTGGGTGGGGTGGGGGTCTTCCCTGGTGGCTCAAGGGTAAAGAATCCACCTACCAATGCAAGAGATGTGAGTTCCATCCCTGGGTTAGAAAGAGCCCACTGGAGAAGATTCCACTCCAGTATTGTGATCTGTGAAATCCCATGGATAGAGGAGCCTGGCCAGCTAAAGCCTACATGATAGCTTACTGTGAACGATATCAGATTGGCGATTTCCGAAGGCAAAGATTTTCCTTCAGGACCAGGAACCAGTCTTGATCACTCAGGAGATTTTGTGTAGCAGAGTTTCATTAAACTATGAAAAGGGACAGGGGAAGCTTCTGACATAGACATCAGAAGGGTTCAGAGAATGCCCCCCTCTCTAGTCTTGCCAAAGGAATTGCATAGTTTTTAATTGGTTATTACAATGAATCAAAAGAATGTCCCAAGGTTGTAAAGACCTTTCTAGATCTACTCCCATAACATACATTTTAAGATAACAGGATTAGTCAGAAGGTTTTCAGGAAGGAGAAACATGACCTCAAGCAGGATACATTATTGTTATATAACCCTTAGTAAGGAAACATAAGGAAAATAGCGTTTGTCCTTTCTTCCTCCTTGAGAACTCCAGACCCCTATCTCCTCCTTGAGAGCCCCAGACACCTGTCTCCTCCTCGGAGACCCTGGACTTCTGATCAACCTGCCCAGGGATTGACTCTCTCAATCCCCCTTTTTCTTTTGGGAAAATTATGTTGCCAAGGGAAAGGGGCATCATTTTCATTCCATAACTACTTCCTGCTGTTGAGGGGCATTGTCCCTAAATTGTTGATGTAACATATTCTCCTCACCCTCATATTGAGGGTCTCTGATCCAGAGGACCCAAGTAGTAGTTGGAGGAGGTTGTGGCTCTTATAGGAGCTTGGACAACCACCTGTAACTTAAAAGCTTTCAGACAGTTAGAAACAAACCCCATTTAACAGTTATAGATATAAGGCAAAATAGGCATTAAACCAAGTTAAAATATCAAAATTAAAAGTTACATTATGTCCACAGTTAAGGTACAATATGTTATATCAGTCCTTCTTAGAATTGGTTGATGTCATCAGATGAAGAAGAGTTGAAGAAAGTCTTTTCCTTGAAGTGAAGAAACCCACCATGGAAAGCCCTCAATTGATGAGGAGATTGAAAAGTTGAAAGCTGAGTCACATAGTTAATTTTAAGCCTTCAGGAACCATGACAATATCTGTGCACAAAACCAGTCTGTCATAGAGACAGGTCCTTCTTCTTAGGGGGAGTTTGAGCCCTCGTTAAAGCTACAGGGAAAACATTAAACCAACTGTCTCATGTTTCTGAGTTTCCTACACAGATGCCTCTTAATAATGTCATTAGCCTTCCAACTTTTTCTGAAGATTGGGGTCTCCAGGAACAGTGTAAGTGGTATTCTATTCCTAGAGCTTTTGACACGCCTTGAGTTATAGTAGTTTTAAAGATGGAGCCATTGTCACTCTGAGATTTAGAGTTTAAGACCCCACTTATATCATGAGAAGTCAGTACAGTAAGATTTTGTCTATTAATAAGCTTAGGAGCTTTAGGCATTAGCAAAACAATAGCATCAATTATCCTTTAAGCAATGTAGCCATAGCCTTTTTTTTTCAGTAACAAAGGAAATAAACTCTGATCCTGTGGGTAAGCTCAAAGCGGGAGCCTGCCAGGGAGCAGTTTAAAGAGTCTTAAAAGCCTTTTGAGTTTCTGGGGACCAAACCAGCTTCTCAGTTTGGACCTGCTGAGTCTCAGTTATAAGTTAGTATAACGGCCAGGCAAGTTCTGCATAACCCAGAATCCAAATGGGGCAGTTGTCTGATTCCTAAAAATCCTCTCTTGTCTTAAAGTCATAGGTAAGGGATGACTTAATATAGGTTTAACTCTAGAAAATATCACTCAAATCAGTGGCTGAAAAATATTTTCTGTTTCAGCAATTTTAGACAATTAAGTGTAAGGATTAGGCACTAATTATTTGTATGTCTTGAACAAGTCTCCGTTTATCATTTGACTTTTTTTACACTCAAAATAGGAGTCTTGTATGGACTGTTAATTAACAGTCCTTGTTCCTTCACATTTTTAATGATTGGCTTTAACCCATGTGTGCTCAACACACAGTTTTTCCATCAGCCCACACTTTGAGATTTACATTTTGTTCAACTAATGGGAGAGAAAGAGAAAGCTCCATATGCATGAAAACAAATGCCTAGACATTGTTCAGTATTTCCCTCCCCAGAAGAGGTGAGGGAGACTTCATCACAAGAAACTTGTGAGAAAACAGCACCGAGTCCCAGTTACTGCTTAAAGGATGACTGAAATTATAGCATGTGACTCATCCTGACAGTCCATTACAGTAGTGGACTGGGAGGAAACTGGACGAGGTCTTCACTGAGCACAGAGAAATTCTCCTCAGTTTCCGAAAGAAATCGACTGATTGGCCCTTCACAGTTATTAATATCTGGAGTTTCTCAGGTGTCATTAGGATGGGAGCTTGTATGGGGACCCAAAGCATCTTCAGTCACGATTATCTTGAGAGTCCAGCCCCTGGGGGCTACACCTCAGAGGGTAGTCTCTTCTCCAGTATGGTCTTTGCAGGCCAATCCCGCTTGAGACACCTCTCCTTTCCACAGTAATAGTAAGCCCATCCCTTTTTACCTGGGTCCCTCTTGGCATTTTTCTCAGGCTGTTTCAGAGCAGGTCTAACAGCCATTGTTGGGGCATCAGTCTTCTGACTTGCTCTTTTTCCTTATTTTCCTCCTCATCGTCTCTGCCATAATATATTGTCTGAGCCAGCTGCAACAGTGTTTCTGAAGACTGATTTGGTCTAAAAGCCTGTTTTAGTAACTTATGGCAGATATGTGGAGCTGATTGAGCGAGGAATCTATTTTTTAAGATCATTTCTCCATCTGAACTTTCAGGGTCAACATCAGTAAACGTATCGAGAGCCTCCCATAATTATCAAGGAATTTACCAGGAGTTCCCTTCCTGTTCTATCTCAGCCATTTAGCATATTTAAAAGTCAGTGCACACTCGCTTGAGTCCTGCACGAATACATCCAGCAAAGGGAGTCTGTTATGGGAACTGCTTGGCTCCCATAGGGAGGAGGGCTAGAGCCACTCGTCTCTAAAAGTAGTAACTTCCCCCAAAACTCAAGCTCTTGAGTCTTGAGTCAGTGTCTGTCCCAAAACATGTACTACATCTCACCAAATAATATCATAAGGTAAAATTAGTCCCATAAAGTCTTCCATGTACCTTTTGGATCCTCTAAATAGTCTACTGAGACTGAGGTAACCCCTCCTAGAAGGGTACCCTGATTCTCAGCCTGTTCATTTGGGAGCCTCAGATACAGAGGCAAAGTAAGAGAACAGGAGGGAGCTGTAGGTTTCCCACCCAAATCTGTACCCATAGGACACAAGTCTGGAATGTCTTGCAGAGAGATAAAGAGCAAGACAGATGGCATTTCTACCCATTTCTCTTGCTTTCTTCAGACCAGTCTACTTGTAAAACAGTACTGTACTTAAGAGGCCCTTCAAATGGCCAGGATTCCCCATCTTTCACAGGATACCATGACCATTCAGTATCACAGAAGAAGATCAGGCATGTCTTCCTAACCTCTGAGAATCAAACTTCTCCCAGTATTTAAAATATATATACATTTTTTTTTTTTTAAGGAGTGGTTCTGGAACTGTTAACTTCCATCTGTTAGAGAGAAAAAAGCGCCATCCACAACCATGGTTTTTTTCCACCAGAGGCGTCCTTCCCTGCTCTAGATGGGGGTGTATGCAGACTGTCCCCCAAAGGTTTCCTTCCCTGGTCAGACTTTGTCAGTCCCTTACCGACGCAGGCATCTCCCTCGTCCCTCTCGGTTCTACCACTGAGGCGGGGTGGAGACGCACAGGGGGCAGACCTGATAGCATCCCAGGCTGCTGTAGTTCCACACCACCAAAACCTTTGTTTGACTGGCCCTTTCCTCTGATGCCATCCGGGGTGGAGCAGAGCAGTTTCCCCAGAATGTTTCCCAAGCTCGGGCTCCTAGGGGAAGCATCCGTCTTTCGCTTGCCTGTGTGCATTCCTGAGCACAGTCCTGACCGCAGTAGAAGCAGTGAGTCATAAAGGGCAGACAACAGCCAAGATAGCCCATGTGAGTGTGACCAGGCCAGTGTATGTGTAGCCAAGATGTGGTGGGGGGTTGGCCAGAGATGAGATTATATTGAGGGGAAACCCTTGGGGAGCTGGAATCAATGGCATATCAAATTTGGGACTTTCCGCAGTCACCTGCTTCGTGCTTCTATGGGCTGGCTTATAAATCATGCATTAAGATGTGAATAGACCAATGATTCTGGGAAGAAGTCCTAATATTACCATCTATTTCAAAACCCCTCCTTGCCTGTTAGGTGGCATCTCAGCCCTGGAGAAGGGCACAGGGCCCCGAGGGAGTGACAAAACTTATCTCTTTGCAGAAGGACATGGGTTTCTCTATGAAACATTTGGGGTCCGGCCACAGTTCTCCTGGCAGGTGGACCCATTTGGTGCATCCTCCACGACCCCTACCCTGTTTGCCCTGGCGGGCTTCAATGCCCATGTCATCTCCAGGATCGACTACAACCTGAAGGAGGCCATGCAGGATACCCGGGTGAGTGGTGGGCCGCATCTACTCATCTAATTTCTCACCATCAGAACTGAAAAAAGCCACTGTACCTTTAGTGATGGTGATGAGCTCCCCATGTCTGGGGATATTCAAGCTGAGTTAGAGACAGCCTGGCAGGTCCTGGCAGAGAGTCCTGCCCTGAGGAGGGTCAGATGAAGGCTCAGACAGGCAGCATCTGGAGGGCCGATTCCTCTGCCTCCTGTGGCTTTGGGAGGTCAGGGGGAACCTTGAGGAGGGGGCAGCAGAGGGAGACCTGAACCCCTGAGATCAGTGGGTGCAGCGAGAGACTCAGGTGGGGCCTGCGGAGGGGAACCGGCAGCCGTGTCGCCCCTGGGCCCTCACTCCATCCCTCCGGGTTTGTAGGAGCTGCAGTTCGTGTGGCGAGGGTCCAGATCCCTGTCGGCGCAGCAGGAAATCTTCACACATGTCCTGGACCAGTTCAGCTACTGCTCGTGAGCACCTGCCTCGGGCCAGTCCCCATCCCAGCACCCTCCCTGGACCACCTCAGCCACGCCCTTCATGGCCAGCCCTGAGGGCACGCACTGAGCACGCATCTTACAGAAAGAATAACTTATGCCTGGACACCCAGCCAAGGTCCCGCGGTAGCAGCTGTAGCGCAGCTGGAGTGGCTCCGGCTATTGAGTCAAAACTTCCGAGTTCTGGCACCAGCCCTCCTGTGGGCTGTCTGGTGGGGGGCCCTGCGTCCAGTCCCTCTGCCCTCTGTTCCTGGGGGGCTGTGGGTGGGGGCTGAGCCCCCGTGAGCAGAGGAGGTGGGATGAAGCAGCAGCTGACAGAAGAGGCAAGGGGGACTCACTAGCAGGTTCTGGGTGCCCTGCAGGATCAGGGTGAGCTGCCCAAGTGCCCACAGGGCTCACACAGGGGCATCTTCTGCCCACACAGCTCTCGTCTGCCCGCCACCACACTGTCCAGCCCCTGGTGGGAGACGGAGGCCTCGATGCTCTGGCCTCCCTGAGCCCTGCCTGCCTCCCCGCCCTTGCGCTGCTGCCATGTTCAGGGCAGGGCCCCTAATGCTCCTCTCTCCCTTAGTGAGGGATTTAACTGGGATGGCGAGGCCATCTTCCCAGGTACATCCCCGGATGACATGTACCTCCAAATGCAAATCCCTGTCACCGAGGACAACATCCAAATATTTACCAGTCTCCTGGTGAAGAATGCGTTGGCTCGAGCCACCTGGTTCCGGACACCACACGTCCTCTGGCCCTGGGTAAGTTGGGGTCCCTGGCCCTGGTTCCTCAACTCTGTGCAGGTGTTGCTCTCTTCGGTCTGACCCCAGCACTTGGCTCCTCCCAAGACTGTGTGTCCACCTCTAACCATTCCAGTGTCCATTCAGGCAGTGGGCCATCCCAACTCCAGCTCAGTCCTCCTTCCCTTCACCCCAAGTCCTCACCCAGTCTACCGGCTTCTCCCCCAAGCCTGGATCATCCCCACAGTCTCTGCCTCCATGGCAGCCCCTCCTTCACACAGGCTCCAGCTCCTCCAGCTCTCCCCTCCTTTCCCCTTCTCAATACTGTAAGCAGAGGCCTCATCTTGAATCCTGGTTCCCTACTCAGGGGCTGTGAGAATTGGGACCCTGTGAGCCTCACTTTTCTCATCTGTGAAATGGGGATGATGACAGGACCTGCTCCATTGGCTGAATTTGTCTTATAATGAAAGACACCCTCATGGGACAGTGCTGGACACTCAATCAACATTGTTGTCGCAGCTAAACTGGACAGAGCACCTTCTGTGCTCCCAGAGGAGAGAGCTAGTGAGCCCCGTGGAGGGCTTCAGTGTCCACCATGGGGAGAGAGGGACGGTCGTGCAAATGAAAAGTTGCTATCCCTGTACAGGCTGGGCTCTTTACCCAGAAGGGCTGGGCGTTGCTTCTGTCCCCTGGCTGCAGGGATGTGACAGGCAGTTCTTCAATGCCTCGCTGCAATTCACCAACATGGACATTATAATGGAGTACGTGAATAGTAAAGCATCGGAGCTCAGCTTATCAATGAAGTATGCCACGCTCAGTGACTACTTCCGGGCTGTGCACTCTGACCAAGTCTCCTGGCAGGTCCGAGACCACCGCGACTTCCTGCCCTATTCCTCGGGTAGGAGCCTCTGGGGGTAGGGAGGGATTCGGTGCAAGGGAGATGTCACCAAAGCAGTGACATGTGGTTTCCCAGTCTCCTCAGCTCTGCCGGTGGAGCCCACAGGGCCACTGGATCAGACAGCCCTCCCTCACCCGCCTGCCTCCTGTGGACCGCCTGGGGTGGGGACAGATACAGGCGGGCTCAGTGTTGTCCACTGTTCCTTTGCCGGTTCCTTTCTTTCACAAGAGAGGCTTGAGTGATGTCCAGAGGCAGCCTTGGTTTCCGCTGGGGCACTGGCGGGGGTTGGTCATGCCCTGTGGGGACTTCGTCATGCCATGACCTTTGTGTCCAGGGTAAGGAGAGTGATTTCAGGGATCTCAGCTCCCAATGGCCCTGCCAGCCTGCCCCCATGGACAACCAGAGGGACCTGGTGGAAGGCATGCCTCTCCAGACCCTGATTTTCCTCAGCGGCACACAGGGGCGGCCAGCACTCCAGCCCTTCCATTCTGTGTCCTGACTTCTTGGCCCTCATCCCTCTACCTCCTCCTCTGAAGTCCTCCAGGGCGCCTTCCCACAGGCCATCCCAGGGGCCCAGGTGCTCACTGGGATTCTTTCCTCGTCACAGTGTCAGGCCTCCCCCGGCCTGCCCCTGCCCAGCCTGACCCTGCCAGTGGCCCAGGCCTTCCAGGGATCTCGTACCATTGCTGGCCTGGCTGGACCAAGAACCCTGAGATCACCTGCTGGCCTAGGCTGTGTCCCTGGGGACCCAGGCAGATCCATCCTGACCTCATCTTCCTCCGCATTTCCCAAGTGGGGCTCAGGGGCCTCTAAGGGCAGGCCCTCCCACTGACTCCTGGCTTTTTTCCCCTAGACATGTATCATGCCTGGACTGGATTCTATGCCTCCCGAAGTGGGCTCAAGGGGCTGGCAAGGAGAGCCAGCAGTCTGCTGTATGCTGGGGAGTCCATGTTTACTCGCTACGTGCTGTTGGCTCCCCACCGGTTCCTGGACCCGGCCTGGGGCCTGCAGCAGCTCCAGCAGCTCCGCTGGGCAGTCTCCGAGGTAACACAGTGCCTCCCAGAGACAGGACAGGATTGGATATTCCAGGGCTGTGTGCTTCCCCCTCCCTAGGCCAGCGCACCTCCCTGTCCCTTGTTGCTATAGGTCCCTTTTATAGATGAGAACACTGAGGTCACCACTGAGGTCACAAGACCATGCATGATGAAGCTGCCCCAAGGCTAGGACCATGGCCTGCCAGGGCCCAGCTGTGGTTCAGTAAGATTTAAAGCCAGACTGTCCCAGAGCACTAAGGGGGAAGTGGAGCGGCATTGGTGTCCAACAGTCCTGGCTGGAGTCAAATCTCAGCTCAGCTCTATGAGCTCAGGATTCCCCTCTCTGAGCTCTAATTTCCTCCTTGAAAAATGAGAACTACATGTTCACTCAGGACATTAATAGGACAGTTGAATGTGATAATACACATATGCTGGTGGGCTCTGTAGGTGACACAAAGAAAGCTGCTCATAAATCTGCATATTATTTATTCCCCACTGTGCAGAAGGGAAAACTGAGACACAAGATCTCCTATAACTTGTCTCCTCTCCAGTCAGAAATGGGCCTCACGGCTCATGAGATTCATAGTCACTAAAGGGAATTACTGGCAGGGCCAGTCATTGTGTGGGTGTGTGATGGGATAGACTTTAACATCCATCAGGGTGGGCGGACTTGTGGCTTCACCCCCCGGGGACTCAAGTTTCCCTTCTGGGAAGTGGAGGTCATGAGCACCAAGCCATGTGTGGGGCTTGTCTGGAGCAGAATATCAGCACTTATGAGATGACAGGGTAACAGGGGGGAAGGGTCCTTTTCAGAAATCTGTTTTCTGTTCAGCATCAAGTACACAGCTATGTGTTTTCTCAAGGTCAACAACACTTGGGCAAGATCATTAGCCACTCTGGCCTCAGATTCCTCTTCTGAGAAACCCCCAATTCTCCAGCACCACCTGCTGAGAGGGAAGGGATGTCAGGGCCCAGTGGAGATAAGGACAGCAGGTGCTGAGCAGAGGCCAGCCTGACCCCACTCTTGCTCTGCTCTGGCACGGCCCAGGTCCAGCACCACGATGCCATTACCGGAACTCATGTTCCAAGAGTGGGTGACATGTTTGTGGAGCACCTGAGCACCGGGATGCAAGGGGTGCACAAGCTGATGGCCTCCATCATCCAAGACAGGTCTCCAGACCACTCAGGTAAGCAAGGCCCCTGGGGGCACAGTGGGCCATGGAGGGGTCCACCCCAGTCTGGGAAGAGAGCCTGAGGGTCAGGGGACGGGCTGGGACACCTGAGCTACAGACTTGAGTCCCATCCAGGGGAGGCTCTCAACTCAGCGTGAACTGGGCAGGTGCCTTCACTTCACTGAGCCATTTCCTCTCTGTGATTCAGCAAAGGCTGATATGCCAACTAGAGGCAGGAATAAATGCTAAAGCAGTCTAGATGTTGCCAAGCACACGGCTTGCACAATTTAGCGTAACACCTCACATCTCTGAATAGCTGGAAGTGTTACTGTACTCACTTCATAGCTGAGGACACACATGGAACAGAGAGGTCATGGAGCCGCCCAGGGTCACACAGGGATGAATGGTCCCCATACCCCTGAACTGCCCAGGGTCACACAGGGAGGATGATACCCATACCCCTGAGCTGCCCAGGGTCACACAGGTAGGAATGGTCCCCATACCCCTGAGCTGCTCAGGGGCACACAGGTAGGAATTGTCCCCATACCCCTGAGCTGCCCAGGCTCACACAGGGATGATGACACCCATACCCCTCTGCTGCCCAGGCTCACACAGGGAGGATGATACCCATACCCCTGTGCTGCCCGGCTCCGCAGACAGGATGCACATGTTCTTTTGACTTTGTGGGTTTCACAGGAAGAGGATGAGTGATCACCCTGTTTGCCTGAGGGGATTCACCCCTGCAAATCCTGGGCAATCAGAGATAGGTGCCTTCCCTGCAGGAGCATGTGGGCCGCCCACCTTCCCAGGGTCCACACTCACCCTGCTCTCTCTCACTGTGCCCTCCCCACTCCGCCCCTCCCTTCACCTGCCCAGCTCTGCCCTCGGCTCTGTGTGCAGTCCCATCTTACCTTCAGACACTGGAAGGGCCCTGGGGTCAGGAGTGCAGCAGACTGGAATCCTGTCCACAGGGACTGGTGGTAGGAGGGGATGATGGGCATAGAAAGGGAGGTAGAACTGGGTCCTTCCAGTGTCTGGCGAGGCCAGCCATTCCCATGAGCTCACGGGGGCAGCTCCCCAAGGAAGGGGCAGGTGGAGACCCCAGAAAGGCATCCAGCCATGGGAACTGCCCGGGCAGAGACCGGGGACTGGACAGTGTGTGTGCAGTGTTCAAGGATCTGGGAGTCATTGAATGTGGTCATAGATGGTCACCTGGGGTGGGGGGTAGAGCAGAAAAAGAATCCAGGTTCATAGCAAAGAGGGCTCCAGTGCTGACCTTGGTGATTGACCTTGACCCTCCAAGCTCCAGAGAATTGTCTGTACATTGCCAAGGGCTCCAGCTTTGGAGCCAGGCCGTAGGACATGGGTCACCTTGGACAACTAACCCTCTGCTCTGGACCTCAGTCTTCTCACCAGTAAAGTAGGCTGACAAGGATATAAGCCCCTCATCTCTAGGGGCATGCTCCCCCACCCCACCTGGGAACCAGAACCCAGCTTGTACAGATGAGGAAAGAGTTGCATGTGGGAGCCCATGTGTCTACCTGTCCTTCTCCCTGGACTCTGCAGAACTTGTCTCATCTGCCTCAGTTTCTCTTGTTTCAAGGGGCACCAGGGGTGAGGGGTGGGTCCGGTGGTGTCACTAGAGCCTGTTCTCTGTGTGCAGGCCCAGAGCCTGGGGGACACTTTGCAATGGTCTACAACCCGCTGGCCTGGACGGTCACCACCATCATCACCCTGACTGTGGGCTTCCCCAAAGTCAGCATCACAGACGAGTCAGGCCTTCCTGTCCCGGCACAGGTGAGGGGGACATCCCGTCTATGGTGCAAGCCCTGTTGCTGCCCCTGCTCTGCGCTGGGCCCCCGAAGTGGGCATCTAAAGGGAAGAGGTGACACGCTGCCTGACTGTGAGGGGTGTCCTATGGGTGAGTCGCCATCAGGGTCAGTGGATCCACCCAGCGGACTGACCCTGCCCTTTGCGTACATGAGTTGACCAGAATCCACCTGTAATGCAGAGCCACAAGAAACATGGGTTCAATACCTGGTCGGGAATATCCACTGCATGAGCACATGATAACCCACTCCAGTACTCTTGACTGGAGAATCCCATGGGCAGAAAGCTTGGCGGGCTACAGTCGATGGGGTCACCAAGAGTCAGACAACACTGAGGTGACTTGGTGTATATGTATATAACCCTGTGTCAATTTCTACTTCTCATGGGGAAGCCAGCAATAGTCTTCGCTGTGCATCTTTATGGAGGTGCTGTCATAGGGGCAGGCCCCAGCTATGACACCCACATCCTGTGTGGTCCCTCCTCATCTCCTTCCCAGACCTGAAGCTAGACTTGATTATAGAGGTGACCCTCCTGTTACCAAGCCAGCACTTCCTTGGGGAGATGGATCGGGTAATGCCATCAGTCAGCCATTCAGCAAACATTCCTGAAGCCTGTGCTGGGCTTGGCCCAGATGAATGCTCATCCCTGGACTCGGGAGCCATCCTGGGATTCAAGGAGCAGACGCAGAAATGGACAGTTAAGGTGTGGGGTAATGACCAGGCAGCCAGGGCAGTGATCCTTAGCTGAGAGAGAGAGGGGGAAGATTCCTCTATGTCAAGGTCAGGGGAGGGAAGGGTGTTGGGTGGAGTAGACCCGACATGGAACATCTCCCTTCCCCACCCAGAGGCACCGCCCACCAAGCCCAAATGCTCTTTCTTAAATACTACTGAACACCTAGTATGTGTCAGGAGTTACTCTAGGCACTGGAGGAAATTTGATAACCAAATAGACAGATCCCTGCACTTGGGGGGCTCCTATTCCAGTGGGGGATCCAGGAAAGAAGAAAATCAGAAAGGATAGGAGTGACAGATGACAACTGTGGTGGAGGAAAACATCAGAACAGGATAGGGGTGTGGGGTGGGGAAGGGTGTCTGCTTTAGTTCAGAGAAAGTCCGGGCTGGAGGCTGTGAGGAGCCACATGGGCTTGCTCATAGTGCCCCAGACCTTCCCACAAGACTTGGAAGTGACACTTGCTTCCTAGAGACTGAAGAACCTCTGGCATGGACCCAGTGCCCTCATGCAAATCCCTTCCCTGAGTCAGAAGACACAGAGGTAGAGAAAGACCTGCAGGCTGACCTGGAAACCTCCCTCCTCGGAAAAATCAGAGGGCTAGGAGACAAGGGAGCCCCCTCTAAAGAGGTCGAGGGAGCAGTGTGAGCAGTCTCAGAGGCAGGAACAGAGGGGAGTGTGGGAGGAGGGCAGGTGGTTTGCAGCCCCAGGCGAGGAGGAAGAGGGGAGAGGAGATTAGACGTGGTTGAGCAGGGAGGGTGCAGGAGGGGAGCCAGCTCAGCCCCATGTTGGGTGACCAGCTGTCTCCATGCCGAGCAAGCACTCCATCTGCCAGGTGTGTAAGCCCAGGGTTTCTAAGGAGACTGAGGCACCTTCCATCCTGACAGCCATCATTCATCCCATCACTTGGGTCTTTCAGGTCCAGCCCTCGAAGGAGATGCCCTCTGCCTATGACTTGCACGTGCTGACCACGATCCCAGGACTCAGTTACCGGTACTACAGCATCCAGCCCAGCAGGAGTTCCCAGGAGAAAACTGGGGAGCCTGAGCCCTTTGTGGCAAAAACCACGCAGTTTGGAGGCCGACTCAGGAGACTTGCCGGGCAAGTGGGTGGGAGCCTGGTGCCTGTGAATAATGACTGCTACATCGTCTTCCTGGACCTGGACACCAACCTGATGCACAGCGTCTGGGAGAGGTGAGGTGCAGTCGTTGCTGTCTCTGAGGCCAGGGTGTGATGGTACTGAAGCTCCCTGTAGTGCATCGAGCTGTATGTCTAAGTGTGTGAGTCTAGGCCAGGACACAGAAGCAGCCAGGACCTACAGGATCCAGCAGAGGTGGTCAGGGGGAGGGTGTGGGGAGCAGCAGAAATGGAGTACAGCCCCAGAACATTCTGAGTCTCCCTGGTCAGGCTGGGAAAGGTGCAGTCAGAGTGTGGACTTAGGCTCCATCATGGCTCAAGCCCCAACCATCTTTCACCTCCATCAAGCCCTCATGACTCGAACCTCCTTTCTGTCTCTCCAGACTGGCCTACATTGACATATCATGCAATGAGATTATTCCATATGTGGTACTTGGCAGGCTGCCTTCTTTCAATTCTCGTCATGTTTCCAACTTTCAGGCATGTTGAAGGGTGAATGAGACCCCTCATTCTTCTTGCAGATTCAATAATATTCTGTTGTACAGACAGACAACTTTCGTCCTGTTGAACGGTCTCTTCATCCCTGGCTCGTGGCTGGTGTCTCCATGGAGGCTCTGTGAGCCTGGTTCCAGCATGAGGATGACATGTTTTCTGTCATGATGACAATCCTTTCTCTTTCCTCTGTGTGCAGGCAGAGTAACCGAAAGGTATACATGACCCAGCAGTTCATGGAGTATCACACAAACAGTGATGTCAGGAAAGGCCCTGTTTCAGGCAATTATGTGTTTACACCCAGCGGTGCAGCAGAGCCAGCGTGGGAGGCTGTGAGGATGGAGATCGTGGAGGGGGCACTGGTGACTGAGATCCGGCAGTACTTCTATAGGTGAGGGCGGCCCCCTGCTTGTGCTCAGCTCATGGAGGTGCTCACAGGCAGGGGAATGAGGAAATGAGGGCCCGTCATGCTTCAGACACCCAGCTCCTGGACCTGGGCTTGGCACACGGTCCTTCCTCCGTGGAAGTTCGATGAAGTCATGAGCTGCTCCAGTCTCTGCAGTCCTGCTCTGCTTGCCTGCGCTGTGTCACCTTGGTGGGACCTAAGTCCAGAGGCGGGACAGGAGCCCACGGTGGCAGTGACCTAGACACGAGAGCAGTTCTTGTGTTTTCATGAGCAGGACAGACAGAGCCCCCAGGCCTGGTCGGGTAACCAGTATTCAGAGGACAGGGTCCCTCCTGTTCTATTGCCCAAGTAGGCTACCCAGCCCCCAACCTGCAGGAAGGATGGAGGGAGGGAAATGGAAGGAGAGGAAGGAAAGAATAAGGGAGGTACATCAGAAGGCACCCTGGGCTTGACCTACCTGTCCTGCTTCTCCTCCAGGAAGGTGAACGACAGTGAGCCCACATTCGCCATCTACTCCCGGCTGGCCCGCGGGCCCCAGGGCTCTGGCGGGGAGCTGCTCTGCCATCGCATAGAGCAGGAGTACCGGGTGGGCCCCTTGGAGCTGAACCGCGAGGCCATCCTGAGGACAAGCACCAAGCTGAACACGGGGCAGGTCCTCTACTCGGACAACAACGGCTACCAGATGCAGCGCAGGCCCTACAGGGACTACAAGAACAACACCATCGCTCGGGTACGTCCTGAGCTGTCCTGGAGTGTGGCTGCTGTAGACCCAATCTTGATGGCCAATCTCCAGAAAGCAGGAGAGTCCCCTTAGGGCCAGATCATCTCTGAAGCCCCACTGCCCTGAGTCTGCCCCTAGGGCCTGTGGCCAGGAGTATTCAGACCAAGTCTCAGAGCTCTGGGGCCACCGCGGCTGAGCTGTGTCCCTGAGGTCTGTGTGCACCGCGGGTCCTCCTCGGTCAGATGGATGACCAGCAGGGGGTTGCTTGAGGGTTAAGCACGTGGTGCCTGTCTAGGCCTGAACCGGGTGTGACCCTCCTTGGCTACTCAGAGGTGAGCCACAGCCTGTCCTCCAGGGAGAGCTGAGCAGGGGCTCGATTCCAAAATCATTCAGTTCCCAGACCTCGCCCTCCAGAAGGATGACCTTGGGTGAGTCCCTGGGTGTCCCTGGACCTCGGTGCTCTCCTGGGAAGAGAGCGACCTCCCCCAGAGCTGTGCTGAGGTCTGGGATGATCCAGGGGCAGCGCCGTGCTGGGCACCTCCTGAGCCTTCCTCTAGTTAGTTGTCTCTCCTTCCAGAGGGAGCCAGAGAAGGGGTGTAGTTCCTCCCTGCTCTGTCTTCCGTGAGCTTCTGTCAGTTCATCTCTACAGCTGTTCTTCACACACTGTGCCCTGGGCTCCAGAGGGTCCAGGGCTATCCACCCCGGACATCTTCCTTCAAAACAGGAAAGGGAAGAGCTGTGTGAGTGCTTCCCAGCCCAGACACCAGCGCCTTTCTATTTGGGAACCCCTGGCTGGGGGCCATCTCTGGCTGGAGTGGCACAAATGCCTCACTGTCTCCCTGCACCAGGGGGACGATTTGGGCACATTTTACAGAGGGGGAAACTGAGGCTTGGGCAGGCTGGCTGTCCCAGGGCATAAGGTCAGGAAGCAATGGAGCTGGATTTGAATACCAATGTGTCCATCTCACAAGTAAGAGCCCCCCCCCCCGACCCCATCACTACTGTGCCACCCTGGGCTGCTGCTGTGCCCATGCAGGAAGCCGCCTGGGGCCAGAGGGAGACCCTGGACCTGCTGGCTGACCTGGCCCACTGCTCCCACCACAAGCCTGCCAATGTTTCTGTCCACAGAATTACTACCCCATGGTGCAATCGGCCTTCATCCAGAGCAGACGCAGCAGGCTGGTGCTGCTGTCTGAGCAGGCACACGGCGTCTCCAGCCAAGGGAACGGGCAGGTGGAGGTAGGAGGAGGCCCCTCTGGTCACTCTTGGGGACCCCAGGGCCCAGGCAGGCCCGGTCAGACAGTTGTCCCCTGCAGGTCATGCTCCACCGGCGGCTGTGGAACAATGATGAATGGGCCCTGGACAATGACCTCACACTGAACGACTCCTCGGTTGTCCACCCAGTGCTCTGGCTCCTACTGGGATCCAGGGCCCTCACCAGTGGCCTGCGCCAGAGGAGCAGGCTGGCGCTGCAGCACCGGCCCGTCGTGATGCTCAGGGAGCTGACCGGTAAACGTGCCCCTACCACCATTGCCCTCAGGGGAGCCAGCCTTTCCAGGGATGGGGCCGAGCTCGTATTGATTGCTAAGGGTGAATGATGTTGATTTGATCTTGAAGAAGATTTAGCTTTGGGATCCCGGCCCAGGCTTGATCACTCAGACCTTTTGTGCGGCAATAGTTATATTACACTGAAAAATGACAGAGGAAGTGTCTGACATGGACATCAGAAGGCGGAGGGGGAGAACCCCACTTGGTAGTTTTATCAACGACTTATATACTTTCACCAGACCCACTCCCACAACAGACATCCTAAATTAACAAGGTTAGAATTAACCAGAACTTCCCTGGTGGCTCAGATAGTAAAGCATCTGCCTACAACGTGGGAGACCCAGGTTCAATCCCTGGGTTGGGAAGATCTCCTGGAGAAGGAAATGGCAACGCACTCCAGTATTCTTGCCTGGAAAATCCCATGGACGGAGGAGGCTGTTAGGCTACAGTCCATGGGGTCACGAAGAGTCAGGCAGGACTCAGTGACTTCACTTTCGCCAGATCCACTGCCACAAGGAAGGATAAGATTAGTCAGAAGGGACTTGTTAAGAAGCAGAAACATGTCCTAGAGCAGGCTACTCTTTATTATATTATAGTTAGCACCGAGTTTAAAGAAAAACACACTCGAGCAAGATAAGTTGTTCTGTTGTGTAATCAGCTCTGGGCTTAAAGAAACTTAGTCTTAAACTTTGTTGTCCTAACACCTCAGAGTTTAAGTAAACACATCTTTTGGGTCTGAGACAAAAGCGAAAGTGAAAGTGAAGTCGCTCAGTCCTGTCCGACTCTTCGCGACCCCATGGACTGTAGCCTAACAGCCTCCTCCGTCCATGGGATTTTCCAGGCAAGAAGACTGGAGTGCGTTGCCATTTCCTTCTCCAGGAGATCTTCCCAACCCAGGGACTGAACCCGGGTTTCCCGCATTGTAGGCAGATGCTTTACATCTGTCAAGGGCAGAGACCCCAGGGAAAGGTTCTGATTGGCCCTGATCGAATCACGTGACCCAAGCCTGGCCAATCACTGAGGCCTGGGAATTGTAAAGAGATGGCGGCTCCAGCTGGAGCCCAGAGTTGAGCAGAGTATTTCCTGAAAGAGGAGGGCTGAGTCCCTCTGGGCAGAGGCAGCCGTAGCTGACAGCACGGGAGCTGGGGTCTGAGACCTTCTTCACAGAGCAGGTCTCTGTGTGAACTCCCTGCAAGTTCTTGAAGAAATGGTGTCTTCTCTGCTCCCATCTCCCAGTCTGCAGTTTGAACCGGCTGGACCAGAGATTCAAGGCAGGCTGGGGCGTTTGCACCGACAGGTGCATCAGGCTGCCTGCCGTGTGGGCCGCAGGTGGGAGGGAGTGAGATCAGATGAAGTGGGGGACTTAGTGTGGTGAGTTGTGAGAGTCAGGAGGAGAATTTGGCCCAAAGCCTCTCCTTGTTGTCCATCTGCCTTTCAGAGATTGTCCCGCGTGGCTCAGACTCCAGGTGGCAAGAGGCTGTGACGCTGCCCCCAAGCATCCACCTGCAGATCCTCAGCATCCCCGGCTGGAAGTACAGCTCAAACCACACAGAGCACCTGCGGACGCTCCAGAAAGGTGCGGCAGGTGTTCAGGTGTCCAGACTCACTCCTGCCTCCCCATGTCAGCCCGGTCCCCCAGCCCATCACTGGACAGAGGGGCTCTCCTCAGAGTTGTCCAGGCTCTGTGAGGTCCTGCTTCTTCCAGAGTCTTCTCCTAGAGCCTCAGACACTGGTGTCCCGCCTGTATTTTCGGCTCAGGCATGACTTTGATGAGGTTCCGTTCTTGCATTGAAAAATGATTCTAATGTCAGACACTGTGGGTTGAGCCATGGATGACACAGGAAACATCCCTGGGCTCAGAGCACCCCTGTCCACAGAGGGAAGCAGGCAGCTCATCAGAGAGCAATGACGGTGATCTAAGGAAGGTCCCAGCTGGGCATCACTGAGGGCTTCCTGGTGGAGGCAAGATCTTCCAGAAACGAAGAGGTCCTGTACCCCTTACCTCCCCCTTTAGGCTCTAAGAAGTTCCAGGGCAGGGCTGACTGTGCCCCAGCCACTGCTGTGTCCCCACAGCCGCACTCAGGGCCTAGGGTGTTCCCATATAAGTGTCAGCCCAACTAAGAAGGAGGAACAGAAAGAGGTCAAGGCCAGAAGTTACCTTTGTGCCTGATAAACTGGATCTATGAAAGGCTGGCTCACACCTGAAGCCATGTGCCTTCCTGACCTGACCTCCAGCATCCCTGAACCACTGCCCACCTAACTCATCTGACAGGGTGGATGGGGTGTGCGTGTGTGTGTGTGTGTGTGTGTGTGTGTGTGTGTAGGGGTGTGGGGGGGTGTGGGGGTATGGGTGTGGATGTGTGTAGGTGGGTGTGTGTGTGTGGTGTGTGTGTGTGTGTGTGTGTGAGAGAGAGAGAGAGAGAGAGTGTATGGCCAAGCCACTGAGAAAGCACCTCTTGGAGGCTGCTGTACTGAAGTAAGGGAGACACGGGCTGGGCCAAGCAAGACCCTCTTCCCAGGGAGGTGAGTAAGAAGCTGAGCGAGGGGAGCACTGGGGATGGCAAGAGGGCCGCCTGCCTCCCCAGAAACAAACAACCCCCTTCTCATCATCACCTGCATCACCATTATCATCTCCAGCATCATTTTCCAGTGCCAGAAATCCTTCCCTGATTCTCGAGCTCCAGTCCCTAAACCCATCACTTGCATGGAGACAAGAGACTTCGCAGACCTCTTATGCTGCAGTAACAAGGAGCCCACACGCTCTCTGCCTCACACAGCACAGTTCATTTCAACCCCTTGCTCTGTGGGACCAGCAGGGTGGCCCTTCTCGTTTGTTCTCCAACGACCAGAGGTGGAGGCTCTAGTACGACACGTTTCCTAGGTCTTGGTGGCAATGACCTGACACATGACCTTTGCAATGGTGACTCATCTTCAGGTCACAAGGCCACACTCCCCTTCACAGGGGCCAGGGCAGAGAATCTTCCAGAGAACAGGAGGCTGGAGGGACAGGCCCAATGAGGACCTCACGAGTGAATAAGAACGAAGACTTTCCACACTTCAGCACCGGCCTCAGTGCGGGCGGTGGGAGGCAGTAGCTTTGGCTGCCCCTGGGTTGGAGTCCTCCCCCCTCCTTTATGCACACCAGCTGTGTGTCTGGCAAGTGCCGGCCCCTCTCTGAGCCTTGTTTGGCTCATCTGCAAAGTGGGGCTGTGTTAGCTGCCTCCGAGGGAGGGTGAAGATGTGAAAGGGAGGTGAGAGTGTAAAGTGCCAGGCCGAGACTGTGTCCTCATGCCACCTCCCTTCTGTCCCCAAGACCGAAGGCCGAAGCCCAAGGCAGACCTCCGCCGTGTCCTGCTGCGGCTCCAGCACCTGTATGAGGTGGACCAGGACCCGGTGTTGTCTCGGCCTGTGACGGTGAACCTGCGGGTAACCTGCCCCTCCTCGTATCCCGCTCCGACATCACTGAGTCAGGCCCCCAGGAGGAGGCACCCTCAGGAGATAAACCCTGGTGTTTGAGGTGTTTGCTGGGTGGCCCCACCTGCCTGCCACCTGACGGGAGGTGCTGATCCAGCTCGGCACTTGGGAGCAGTTCCTTCCGGCCTCGTTCCTCAATCTGTAAAATGGGAACCTGCCCCTCCTCCCATGGGACTTCCACTACAATGAATGTGGGGGATGCTGGGCCCGGGCCCCGGGTGTGGCTGCCCTTCTTCGTCGGGTTCTCTGCTCAGATCTGGGGTCCGGGTGCTCACCCCTCCCTGTGCTCTGTCCTGCAGTCTGTGCTGGGGGGACTGGGCTCCGTGGTGTCTGTGGAGGAGCGCTCACTCACAGGGACCTGGGACGTGAATGAGATGCGTCGCTGGACCTGGAGCAGGCGGGACCCTCACCACCACAGAGGTCCGGGCTCCCTGGTCCTGATCCGCCCCGGGTCCCCAGCCTGACCCCCAGCCAGACCCAGCTCTGCCCCTAAGGCCTGTGTGACCTGGAGCTGGCCGTCCTTCCCCGGGTCTCAGTCTTCCTGAATCAGCTGCAGAAGGTTATAGACTCTAGGCTTCAGGTCAGTCTCCATGTGCCAGAGCCACACAGATAGGTTGTGTGTGTGCGTGCATGCACTTGTGTGTCCAAGACTACAACCCTCTGCGGCCTTGAGTGGCCCCAGACTTTAGGTGCAGCCCAGGTGTTGGGACGGCTGCCTCCTCTGCCTTGTGCTGCACGCGCACTGCTTCTGGCTGGAAACATTGGCCTCTGCCGTTCCTTCCGCCTGGAAAGCCCTTGTCCCTTTATCTGGCCCAGGGCTGAGTCAGGAGCCTCCCTTGCTCTCCCCTCTCCTCACTTTGCTCTGTCCCATTTCTCTC